>NC_061111.1:192625193-192653657 GCF_002878395.1 Capsicum annuum | reverse complement strand
ACTGTGCCTCCGAACCTGGGAGGAGAGGGTTCAATACAAAAGTACTGGTATGCAGATAAATCAAAACAAAACATAATATTTTTACAAAATATAGGTGAGAGCCATTATAAAGCAGTTTCATATCAAATTATTTGAAAACACATGGGCATAATGTAATAGTTTTCAATACCAATGTAATGCGATTGCGCTAGGTGGAATACCTTACAATAGTAATTTCACGGCTATGTGGAATCCACCTCTGGTGCTCGGCGGCCAAGCCTCCAATCCAAGTAACTGCCAAGATTTGGAGCCGGTATACCCCCATATGAGTACACCGCAAGAAATCCTCCCATGTGGAATGTCCCAATTATTTTATTATCCTCCCATGTAGGATACAATATTATATGATTCTCATTGGCAACTACGGTTTCCAGCGATGAGCCCTTTCACTCAAACGCCTTCTTCGGGCATCCACCTTTCTCATGAAAATCACTGAATTCAAACTTTGTTCAAATCAATAACATGTCATACTCTGTAGGGTATCGTCATACCCGACTTGCAAGTCATTAGTATCATATCATTCTCTTCATTCAATCATCATATGTAACATATTTCAACATGAACAAAACAACCCTCTCTTTGAAAGTCAAAAACCATATCCAAATCATGATATTTTAAAGATATTTCATGATATGCATTTTAAGATGATTTCAAATGATTCATATCATGTGAAAACTTAAAACAGTATCATATCAAAAGAGGGGTTCCACGTAATTCATGCTCTCAATTTATCACCATTATGAAACACATGCATATACATATATATATACCAAATCATTTCAGGAAAAGGCCTAAAAGACCACAACAATTAAAACATTTAAAGCATAATTATATTCATAATTTCAAAACCCCCCATTTTGAAAACATGAATTTTTAAAGACCATGAGATTTTTGAGATAACCCCACGTACCTCTATATCCGAACATTATAGGTGCTTCTTGAAGCCTACATTGTGGGGATTCCAAATATGCAATTAGTTTCTAAAACCCCCGGTTGAATCTTAAGTTGCTTGGGTTTTTATTTTGAAACCCTAAGGAGAATCCTTGAGCACTTTTGATGAATAAAGGTGTATTTTTGGGTGTTTGGAACTGAATTTAGTGTTTAGGGCTAAGTAAGGGTGGAAAAGGACCATTTTGCCCCAAAAACGGAGTGTTTAAGTTACTTGAAACCTTTACATAAGCGCCGCCTATGCCATCGCCTATGTTTACATAGACGCCACCTAGGCTATCGCCTATGTTTACATAGGCGCCACCAATGCTATCGCCTATGCTTTCCAGTGGCCATGTGCCATTGGTTAGGCAACGCATATTACTTTGAAAGGACATAACTTCTTGCTCGGGTGTCAGATTTTAGCAAAATTGGTATCGTTAGAAAGCTAACTCGGAAACCTATCATTTTACACATAGTAGGCTTTCTAATTTGACATATACAAAGAGTCATGATCGATAAAAGTTGACACAAATTATAATGTCCACTTAAGCTTAATCAGTTGAAGTAGTTTTCAACTCGTCCTTGAGTCAAATGACCCCTATGGTCTAAATTCAAGCTTGAATAGATTCACATGCTACAAAAATAATTAACATGTCATATTGGAATAGGATTTTTGGCTTCGGGATTTATCAACACATCAGAATCATGGTCTATATTGTAGCCCGAAATGTGGGGCGTTATATTATCCCCTCCTTAGGATCATTCATCCCCAAATGATGATGCAGGACACAGATAGACACGATTTCAAGCATAATAAAGGACTAAGAAAGATAAGATAGGAATAGTATCTTCTGTCTCGTCCTCCATCGAAGCAAACAAATTGGGATATCTAATTCTCATGTCATCTTCTGACTCCCAAGTTGCTTCTTCGACTTTCTGATTCCTCCACAGTACCTTTACTGAGGCTATCTCTTTGCTCCTCAGCTTTTAAACTTGGCGATCTAAAATTTCAATGGGCTCTTCTTCATAAGACAAGGAATCTGTCACTTTGACACCCTCTACTGGCAATACCAAAGAATGATCTCCAATACATTTCTTTAACATGGATACATGGAATATCGGATGAACGGAACCAAAACTTGCAGGCAATTCTAGCTCATAATCAACTGCACCAATCTTTCTCAGAATCTGATATGGCCCTATATAGCAAGGGCTCAATTTATCCATTTTTCCAAACCGCATCACTCCTTTCATAGGAGAAACCTAGAGAAACACCCAATCACTAACTTTAAACTCTAGTTCTCTTCTCTAAACATCGGCATAGGACTTCTGACGACTCTGAGCAGTCTTGAGTCATTCTCTAATGATCTTTACTTTCTCCATCGCCTGATGAACAAGATTAGGCCTATATAAATGAGTCTCACCCACTTTATACCATCCTATCGGAGACCTACATATCCTCTCATACAAAGCCTCAAAAGGAGCCATCTTGATGCTGGCATGGTAACTATTATTGTAAGCAAATTTAACCAGTGATAGGTGATCTACCCAATTACCTTTGAAATAAATGATGCATGCCCTCAACATATCCTCGAGGGTCTGAATGGTATGCTCAGCTTGCCCATCCGTCTGAGGGTGGAAAGTTGTTCGCAAATTCACTTGTGCACCTAAACCCTTCTGAAAAGATCTCTAAAACTGAGATGAAAATTGCGTACCTCTATCGGATATAATGGACACTGGTTCCCCATGCAACCAAACTATCTCCTCAATGTAAATCTTAGCATAACCCTCTCCCGAATAATTAGTCCTTACAGGCAAAAAGTGGGCTGACTTTGTCAACCGATCTACAATCACCCATATAGAATCATACTGGTTTCAGAATCTCGGAAGTCTTATAATGAAGTCCATATTTATCATCTCCCACTTCCATAAAGGCAAGGCTATCTCTTGGGAAGTACCACCTAGCCTCATGTGTTCTACCTTCACTTTTTGACAGTTCAAACACTTAGACACAAAATCAGCTACATCACATTTCATGCTATTCCACCAATACAAGGTTTTCAGATCATGATATATCTTAGTAGTGCCTGGGTGAACGACATACCTCGAAGTGTGAGCTTCATCAAGGATCCTTTTCTGCAGTCCATCAACATTCGAAACGCACAACATACCCTGATAACTCAAAATACCATCACCACCAATTTCAAATGACATTACCTTCTGTTGACATACATCTTTCTTGATTTGCATCAAGATGGGATCTTCAACTTGCTTCTCTTTAACTTCAGCACAAAGGGATAACTTAGCTAACTCATGAACAATCACCCCTCCATCTTCGAAATCTAAGAGTCGCACTCCCAGATTCGCGAGGTGGTAAATATCCTTCACCATCTCTTCCTTCCCTTTTTCAACATGAGAAAGGCTGCCCATAGACAACCTGCTGAGGGTGTTGGCTACAATATTTGCCTTGCCCGGATGGTAATGCAGACTCATATCATAGTCTTTCAAAAGCTCCATCCAACGCTTCTTTCTGAGGTTCAATTCTTTCTACGAGAAAACATACTGCAAACTCTTATGGTCAGTATAAATATCAGCATGCACTCCATAGAGAGATAGTGCCTCCAGATTCTAAGTGCAAACACCACAGCTGCTAACTCCAAGTCATGAGTGGGGTAATTGCGCTCATGTACCTTTAAATGCCTAGATGCATAAGCTATCACCTTAACACGCTGCATCAATACACAACCAAGTCCCACACGGGATGCATCACAATAAACCACAAAATAATCTATACCCTCGGAAGGGTCAAAACAGGAGCAGTAGTCAGCTTGTCCTTCAACTTCTCAAAACTATTTTCACACAAGTCAGACCACACAAACTTTATCTTTTTCTGAGTCAGTTTAGTAAGCGGGTCATCTATGGAAGAAAAACTCTCTACGAACCTTCTGTAATACCCCACCAAACCTAAAAAGCTCTGAATATCGGTTGGAGTCATGGGTTTGGGCCATTTTCACTCTGCTTCAACTTTCTGGGGATCCACTCTTATTCCGTCACTGGACACAATATGCCCCAAGAAGGCAATAGCATCTAACCAAAATTCACACTTAGAAAATTTGGCATACAGCTGATGATTCTTAAGGGCCTAAAGAATAATTCGGAGATGATTGGCATGGTCCTCCTTACTTTTGGAATAGATCAGAATATCATCAATGAACACTATGACGAACAAGTCTAGAAACTGATGGAATACTCTATTCATAAGATCCATGAAGATTGCAGGGGCGTTAGTCAACCCGAAGGACATGACTAAGAACTCATAGTGACTATATCGGGTTTGAAAGGCTTTCTTGGGAATGTCTGACTCCCTAACTTTTAACTGATGATAACCCAAATGAAGATCTATTTTTGAAAAACACTTAGCACCCTGAAGCTGGTCAAAAAGATCATCAATCCTAGGAAGAGGATACTTATTTTTAATCGTGATCTTATTCAGCTGATGATAGTCTATGCACATACGAAGGGAACCGTCTTTCTTTTGCACGAAAAGTATAGGTGCACCCTAAGGAGACATACTAGGGTGAATAAAACCCTTATCTAGAAGGTTGCTAGCTGCTCTTTTAACTCTTTTAGTTCTGCAGGAGCCATTCTATATGGTGGAATAAAAATAGGATGAGTGTCTGGCAACACATCAATGCCAAAATCTATTTCCCTATCAGGTGGTATCCCTGGGAGATCTTCGGGAAAGACTTCTGGAAACTCATTCACTATAGGGACTAACTGAAAAGGAAGATTTTCAACTCTTAAATCTTTTACTCGGATTAGATGGTACATACAGCCTTTGGAGATAAGCTTTCAGGCTCTAAGATAAGACATAAAGTGACCTCTAGGTTCCACAGAACTCTCTGCCTATAAATTGGTGTCTTATTCAAAAAAAAAAAAGTGACCTTTCAAGTTCTGCAATCAAGTGTGGCATAACACGAATAGAGCCAGTTCATCCCAAGGATGGCATCAAAATCTATCATATCAAGTTCTATAAGGTCGGCCACAATATCCCTACTAAGAATAGACACAACACAATTTCTATAAACCCTTCTAGCAACAATAAAATCACTGACAGAAGTGGAAACAGTGAAGGGTTCTTCAATAACTTCGAGCTCAAACCCAAAACCAACAGCTACATCGGGGGTCACATAAGATAAAGTAGACCCGGGATCAAGAAATACATAAACATCACGATAAAAAATTTTTAATGTACCGGTGATAACATCTGGTGAAGCTTCCTCCCCCTAGAGGTTAGTCAAAGAATATAATCGATTGCAACCACTCCCGGTAGCTGAAGGGGCACCCTTAGGAGGAAGAGTCGTGGGGGCAGCTTGGAGCCTAGTCCCCCTTGTATTTCCTCCAGCAGAAGGGCAATCTCTCTGAAGATGTCCCACCTTGCAACAAGTATAACAATTTTTCCCCTCAAAAAAACATTTCCCTGGGTGATTCTTCCCATAAATCTCACACCGTGGATAAGTACAACGTTGTTGGGCCACACTCCCCTGCGACTGAGTATCTGGGGCTCTTAATCCATGATGAGTCTGGAAACTCTGAGATCGTCTATCTGCTGGTGGTCCAGGCATTGGGGTGCTGGCAGCAGACTGTGCATTACTCCAAGACTTCTTCTTTTGCCATCTATTTCCCCAGTTGTCGCTCTGTGGCTGGCTGTGATTCTGATCCGCAGTTCTAGTTCTCTTTGCTTGCCTGTCTTTCTCTCTTGTTTTTGAAATTTTCTTTTTCTTCTCTTCTATCTGCTTTATATGAACGGTCAACCGAGCAAAGTCTAACTTCTTGTTCAACATAGCCCCCTGGCACTCAAGTACCAGGTTATCAACAAGGTCGAATGTAAATTTTCTCATTCGAGCTCTTATATTACTAGTCAACTCTGGTGCATAGCAGGCTAGTTTATTAAACTTCAAAGTGTACTCCTGGACACTCATACTGCCCTGCTTCAGATTCATAAACTCTTTCGCCTTGGCCTTTCTCAACTCCAGAGGAAAGAATCAATTAAGGAAAGCTTCCACAAATTCTACCCAAACTGTGGGCTCAGCACTCTTACCTTTTGCATTCTCTCAGTCGGCATACCACTGATTCACAACATCCTTGAGCTAATAAGTTACTAGTTCCACCCCTTCAACCTCATCCACATGCATTACCTTAAAGATCTTTTCTATTTCATCCATGAACTCTTGTGGATCTTCCTCCACCTTGGTGCCAGTGAACTTAGGTGGGTTCATTTTCATGAAATATTCGAGCCTAGTAGCCTCAGAAATAACAGATGCAGACCCAACATCTTTTGATCGTTGATCCTAGTTAGTTACCAACTGTGTCAGCATATGAATAGACCGTCTGAATTCTGTATTTGAAATATCTCCCTGAGCAATTGGGGGATGGTTGACATTAGTCTGCGGAGCCCAGGGTGGACTGGTCGGGACTGGAGGGGCTCCTGGAGTATGGACAAGTTCTAGAGTGTGAGCTCTATTACGGGTCCGCATCCCATGGGTGGGACGGACCTCATCTGCCTGAGCATTTTGATCGATGCTATGACATGGAGGCATAACTGAGTTTCTGAAAATGTTGCAATGTATGTCAAAAGAGGTGCATATCAGAAGGGCAAGAGGAATTACAATCTACAGTGTGAGTTCTGCAAAATCAAAGGGCACACTAAAGATCAATGTTGGAAGTTGATTGGATATCCCAGTACTACAAGTTCAAGAAAAAGAATGGAAGAGGTGTTAACAATGCTTACAATGACATAACTGACACAAATAAAGGTTTAAACTCAGGTTCTGTCACGATCTGAATCGGGGTCCTGGACGTGATGAGTATTCCGAACCATAAGGCCTGAAACACCCCTATCTGTTTAGTAATCATGCACATAATTTTTATGATAAAAAAATGCGGAAGATGCACAATATAACGAAAACATGGTCAAGAATCATGCGAAAGTAATAATGGGGAATAATGTCCCACAATCTCAACACAACATCTCTATAACGTCTGCAAAATTTCTACTACATGACTGAAACAAATGTCTATCTAAAAACTGGGACAAGGCCCCCAGTAGACCCAAAACTACTAAATGATAAATTAAACTGCAGACATCAGGCCTTTCGAATTATAAAAGGCTCATCACTTGATTCTGCGATCTGTCGGAAGGAATCTACTGGTTGTCTGAATCCCTAGACTGTGCCTCCGAACCTGGGAGGAGAGGGTTCAATACAAAAGTACTGGTATGCAGATAAATCAAAACAAAACATAATATTTTTACAAAATATAGGTGAGAGCCATTATAAAGCAGTTTCATATCAAATTATTTGAAAACACATGGGCATAATGTAATAGTTTTCAATACCAATGTAATGCAATTGAGCTAGGTGGAATACCATACAATTGTAATTCCACGACTATGTGAAATCCGCCTCTGGTGCTCAGCGGCCAAGCCTCTAATCCAAGTAGCCGCCAGGATTTGGAGCCGGTATACCCCCGATGTGAGTACACCATAGGGAATCCCCCCCATGTGAGATGTCCCAATTATTTTATTATCCTCTCAGGTAGGATACAATATCATATGACCCGCATCGGCAACTACGGTTTCCAGCGATGAGCCTTTTCACTCAAATGCCTTCTTTGGTCGTCCACCTTTCTCATGAAAATCAATACATTCAAACTTTGTTCAAATCAATCACATGTCATACTCTGTAGGGTATCGTCATACCCGACTTTCAAGTCATTAGTATCATATCATTGTCTTCATTCAATCATCATATGCAACATATTTCAACATGAAAAAAACAACCCTCTCTTTGAAAGTCAAAAACCATAACCAAATCATGACATTTTTAAGACATTTCATGACATGCATTTCAAGATGATTTCAAATAATTCATATTATGTGAAAATTTAAAACAATATCATATCAAGAGAGGGGTTCCATATAATTCATGCTCTTAATTTATCACCATTATGAAACACATGCAAATACATATATATATACCAAATCATTTTGGAGAAAGGCCTAAAAGACCACAACAATATTATTAAAATATTTAAAGCATAATTATTTCATAATTTTAAAACCCCCATTTTAAAAACATGAATTTTTAAAGCCTACGAGATTTTTGAGATAACCCCACGTACCTCTATATGCGAAGATTATAGGTGCTTCTTGAAGCCTACGTTCTGGGGATTCCAAATATGCAATTAGTTTCTAAAACCCCCGGTTGAATCTTGAGTTGCTTGGGTTTTTATTTTGAAACCCTAAAGAGAATCTTTGGAACTGAATTTCGTGTTTAGGGATAAGTAAGGGTGGAAAAGGACCATTTTGCCCCAAAAATAGAGTATTTAAGTCACTTGAAACCTTTACATAGGCGCCGCCTATGCCATCTCCTATGTTTACATAAGCGCCGCCTAGGCTATCATCTATGTTTACATAGGCGCCGCCTATGCTATCGCCTATGCTTTCCAGTGGCCATGTGCGATTGGTTAGGTGACGCATATTAGTTTGAAAGGCCATAACTTCTTGGTCGGATGCCGGATTTTAGCAAAATTGGTATCGTTGGAAAGCTAACTCAAAAACCTATCATTTTACACATAGTAGGATTTCTAATTAGACATATACAAAGAGTCATGGTCTATAGAACTTGACACAAATTATAATGTCCACTTAAGCTTAATCAGTCAAAGTAGTTTTCAACTCGTCCTTAAGTCAAATGACCCCTATGATCTAAATTCAAGCTTGAATGTATTCACATGCTACACAAATAATTAACATGTCATATTGGCATAGGATTTATGGCTTCAGGATTTATCAACACATCAGAATCATGGTCTATATTATAGCTCAAAATGCGGAGCGTTATAGGTTCTCAAGGTGTACAGACTTTGCAGTTCTCTCAATTTCAGTATAGAATAAACACAAATGTTAATTCTGAAAATATGGGGTCTATGCTGCATAACTTGAACGCCAAAAATAATTGTACTCAGCCAACAGTGCAACCATGTCTACATTCTGGGAATACCTTCACACAAGAGCAATATGAGCAGATCATTAAGATGTTGAACAATACAACAGTTTCCAACAACCTCCCCTCTTTAGCAAATATAGTAGGTATATCAATCTCTGCCTTAAATTCTACTACTCTTGATAACGCCACTATGTTAGTCCCAAATCAAAATAATAGTACTCATATACTAGCAGAACATACTAATGGATGGATAATAGACACTGGTGCAACAAACCATATGACATTTGATATAACTCTATTAAATAAAGAATTAATAGTCCAAGTTCATATTCCTAAGAGAGTGTTTCTTCCTAATGGTGACGTGTTTCATGTTCTCCACAATGGAACTAGTTCATTATCTGCAGAAAACAACATAACAAATGTGTTTCATGTGCCTCAGTTCACATATAACTTACTATTAGTAGCCAAACTAACCAAAGAACTGAGGTGTTCTACTATATTTTATCCTGATTTTTGTGTATTTCAAGAACTCTTCAATGGGAGGGTAAAGGAGATTGGTAAGGAAGTAAATGGACTATACTATCTACATAAACAACCTCTAGAAAGGAACAAGAGTGTATGTTTGGCTACTAATAATAATCAATCAGATTCTAACATTGAGCTTTGGCATAAGAGATTAGGACACACTTCCTCATCTGTTTTAAAGAAAATTCTTCCTGTTAATATACAGTATATTACCACTGAGGTTAACAAATGTAATGTCTGTCCTTGTACTAAAAAAGTAAGGAATTATTTTCCTAGTAGTATTACCTCTATTGTAAGTATCTTGGAATTGGTGCACATTGACTTGTGAGGTCCTTATAAAGTGGCTACTTTTGATGGAAATAAGTTCTTTTTAACTATACTAGATGACTATTCAAGAATGACATGGACTTTTTTCTTAAAACATAAATCTAATGTATATGTTTGCCTGTAGCATTTCTTGAATTTTATTAAATGTCAATTTCATAAGAATATAAAAATCTTGAGATAAGATAATAGTACAAAGTTTATCAACTCTGTATGTTATGAAATGTTCAAGTCCTTAAGCATTATTCATCAAAATACTTGTCCTTATACCCCTCAACAAAATGGCATTGCTGAGAGAAAACACAGACATATTTTAGAAATTACTAGAGCCATCAGGTTCCAAGGTAAAATACCTCTCAAATACTGGGTACACTATGTTCTAGCTTCTGTATATCTCATTAATAGATTACCTAGTTCAATTTATAGAAATAAGTCTCTGTATGAGGTTATGTATAATAAGAAGCCTTTCTTATCTCACTTAAGAGTAATAGGCTGCTTGTGCTATGCAAAAATAGTACAAGAACATGATAAGCTATTACCTAAAGCCAAGGCCACAGTCCATATGGGTTACTCAGAAATCCAAAAGGGATATATTTTACTTGATTTAACTAACTCTACTTTCTTTGTTAGCAGAGATATTTCATTTAGAAAAGATAGTTTTCCTTTCAGTACTGTAACTTCTGCAAAAACTTTATTTGTGGACAATTCTCAAAATCCTGGTGTGGTATTTGATTCAGGAGATGTGTACATATCTAGTCCTATCCAAATATCGACCAATTCTAGCAGTGTTTCTACTATAGCTACAACTCAATATGAGGCATATGTTCCTACTACTAGCTCACAGAATGCTCCTCATTAAGCTATTATTCCAGCATCTAGAGTAAAAAGGCGATAAGAGCCACTAATCCACCTGTGTGGATGAAGGACTTTGTGTCACTCAATGTGCATAATGAGGTATCTTATCCTATCAGTAAGTATATATCTTATGATAATCTATGACCTAAATATCAAGTATACATAGTTGCCACCTCAATCTAGTGGAACCTACTACTTATACTCAAGCTGCCAAGGATTCATTGTGGGTAGAAACAATGAAGCAAGAAATAAAAGCTCTTAAAAATAATCACACATGGGATGTTATATCTCTACCTCAAGGTAAGTCACTTGTAGGATATAAGTGGATATATAAAATTAATTACAAACCTAATAGAGATGTAGAAAGGTGCAAGGCTAGATTAGTTGCTAAATGATATAGTCAAAAGGAAGGGATTGACTACCAAGAAACATTTTCACCAGTTGTAAAAATGGTGACAGTTAGGACCATATTGACTATAGCAGCTTCAAAGCATTAGTGTATACATCAAATGGATGTATAAAATGCTTTTCTGCAAGGAGATCTTTGTGATGAAAAATATATGCAACTTTCTAAAGGATTTTCCAATCAGGGGAACAAAAGGTATGTTGTAGACTGATCAAATCCTTATATGGTCTCAAAAAAGCACCTAGGCAATGGAATTCCAAGTTAATAGAAGCATTATTGCAGTTTAAGTTCAGATAGAGTCAACTTGATCACTCATTGTTCACTAAAACAAGTAATGGAGAAATAACAATGGTGTTAGTCTATGTAGATGACATGTTAGTAACTAGAAATAGTTGGAACTGGTTGAAGAAACCAAAAGGTACTTATCACAAGCTTTCAAGATGAAAGATCTAGGTAAATTAAAGTATTTCTTCTATATTGAATTTGCAAGGTTTGATAAGGGAATACACATACACCAAAGAAAATGTTCTCTGGAACTTATATCTGAAGTAGGTGTGTCTGCAGCTAAACCTTTTGCTACTCTAATTGACACAAATATTAAGCAGACCAGCAAATAATATGATGAAGAGGTCAATAAAAACAAAGGATCAAGAAACAATGAGGAAGACCCTTTAGCTAAACCTGGTCTACATCAGAGATTAATTGGGAAGCTGTTATACTTAACCATGATAAGACCAGATATTTCTTATGGAGTTCAGAGCTTAAGTCAGTTTTTTCAAAGTCCTAAAAGGTCAAACATGAAAGCAGCTATCAGAATTATGAAGTATAATAAAACTCAACCTGGTCAAGGAGTGCTACTGTCAGGTGAACCTATAACTATGTAACGCCTCAAAAATGGGTCCGAGATGTCACACGGTGTTTAGGGCCATAAGTGATCCCAAGCTAACCCTTCAACTAGCATAACTCATAAGTAACTAAATAAAATGCTTAAATCTAAATGAAATCAGTAGAAGATAACTCTTTTATAAATCTGATCGATACAAAACTAAATTAAAATGACTACAACTCTTCTTTTACAAAACAATGCTAGATTCAAATACATTAACTCTACTAACTATCTATGAAGCCTCTACTAGTATTGACTATAGATAGCTGGGACATGACCTCCAATATCCCAAATCAATACAAATGAATAAAGAAAAATAAAATATTGCTCAAACTGTATGACTAACTCGAGCCCTTGAATCAAAAAGACTCATCACATGATGACTGGAAGCTGCAAACTGTCTGAATATAGTGCGTGTGCTACAACTCGTACCTACATTATGAGATAATATAGCACATAGACTTATATGTGTATCAGTACTTTGAGAATGTACTGAGTATGTGGGGATGGATGCATAAGTAAAACATAATATCATTTATCATAATTTGTAAAACAATGCATTCTAAATGTAAATGACTCACATAAGATGGAATATCTGAAAACTAAAATCTGAAATAATCAAAAGCAAATCATACTTTATAAATCTAGTGAGTCATAACATTTAGTTCTGAAAACTGTGCTAGTATTCTGTCTGTAAATCATACTGTCTAAGTGTAAAAAGAGCTCACTTCTGAATCTAAAATCTGAAGCTAATATTTTTTTGTAAAGCATAATCTGAGTAAAATTTGTGAGCCTTTACACTTAGTTTTCTAAAAGCTTTTCTATTATTCTTTTCTAATAGTCTTTTCTACTAGGGAAATACTTTTAGAAACAATTCAGAAAACCTTTACTATTAAGTTGTAAAGAGGTTCTTCTCACCAACACAAACCATATGAGCTAACATGGAGTCCAATATCTTGTTCCCCTATGGGAAAAACCTCACAATAGGGAGAGGTGTCATACTTTTGCCAATGAGTATAACCTAAGCTAAGTGATCACATATGTAAATTTCACCCATATTGGAATGAGAATACTTTGAATCTGTACCTATGTTGGCTACGTAGTTCTGTGAAAGATAGGGCACGCTAATCCCACACTTCTCGCTCGATGCTAAATACTACTCTCTTTAGTCTGCTACGCTCATTCCGTTAGAAATTCACTTTAAAATCTAGTATAATGGTTCATTATGAAACCAAAAATGCTTTTATCTAAGTCATTCTGTAAATAAAACTGATGCGAATTTTGTAAACTGTAAAAATTCTATAAAGTGGATTCCATAGCTAAATTGAAAATCCTGATCAAATACTATTTAATTATCTAAAAATATGCTAATCTCAGAGTGCTCAAAGGCACAAGTTCTCAAAATATTAATGCTCAAAATATGGCTTAATAACCCATGCTTCAAACTAATGCAAATTCATAGCAAATCATCATGCTCAATATGTTTTTTGAAAATACTTGAACAATATCAAAATAATAAAATCAAGAATCACAGTATCATGCTTAAACTCAATTAAAAATCTAAAAAATTGCATTACATGCATAAATATATGAAAATAGTCATGCAATTCAATATTCAATCACTTGTAAATTCATAATCTTCAAATACTGATAATTGGGTATGAACCCTAATTTCAAATAATAATAAATTGACTGAAAAATATAATTTTGGGCACAAGGACGAAAGGATTGTCCTTGTTCATAATCCCACATACCTTAATTGCTCAAATTGATGAAGAAATTTGACTTGAATTCCTATTTGTGTCCTTGAAGGTTGTTTCCTGAAGAAGATGAATCAAATTGATGTTCTTGGGAATGTTCTTGAATGATTTTCTTGAACTTCTTGGAATAGAAAGTGTAATTATTGTTTGTTTTCTTGAATAGAAGGTTATGGAATGGATGAATCTTGAAGAGAATTGATTAGGATTTGTTCTTGGGAGTAAAGTAGGATAATGGGGGGCAAAATAATGCCCCAATGACGGCTATACATTGTTATATTACGACCCGGGTTGAGGGCGGAAAAGACCTCATTGCCCATCATTCATTTAAAGAAAAAATTTGTAACCCGTATCCCGATTTTGCTCTTTGCCATGACGTGGTACCATCGCAGCAGCTTACTGCCTCACACGAAAATGACTATAACTTTTTACTCGGGTATCGGATTAAGGCGAAATTGATATTATTGGAAAACTAATTCAATTATATACAATTTGCTGGGTCTTGAGCTTAAAAATTCCACGTAAATAAAAAGTTATACACGTTTAAAGTAGACCCTTGTAGAATCGAATGCCAAATTTTAGACGAATCTAATGTTCTTAGCTCCACTTGTCTCTAAGTGACTTCTATGAACATTATTCACCTAATAAAAACTTTACATACTTATGATTAAAGTAATGCTACAAGAATTCGAATTATGGATCAAGAGTATGGTAATTACACCTTCACCACGATGCAGTGAAATTGCATTAAGCTACTGGAAAAGGACGAGTACGAATTTGCGCTCTGGCGCGATGCGGTGCTATCGCGTTGCGCCACTGGAAATCGACAATTGAGAATTTAGACCTCTCCGCAATATGAGCTTATCGCAGAGGTCCACCAAAAAATGACAAATGGGAAATCACTCTTCACCGCGACGCGGTGACTGCCCAGGTGGCACATTGTCAACACTAAAAATGCCCTAAATTCTCAACCGACTATCGAATTTGTATGAAATTGGTATTGATGGAAAGCTTATTCAATTTCCCACATAATGCAAGGTCCAAATCTAGAAAATTTCACATACATAATAAGGTATTCATTTTTTAATCCAATCTTTGACATTCTAGGAGCAAAATTAGGCTAAGAAAAATACGGGGTATTACAATATCTCCCCGTTGGAAACATTCGTCCTTGAATAAGACTGGTTAAGTTGAGAGTACTGAGGAACTAAAATCCCATACTGAACATGCATGACTAGGAACATGATTGCTTAACTGAGTCTGAAACATGATACATGAACTAAATATCATGACTAAGCTGATTTCTTGAATACATGCACTGACATGAGAATGGTTATAAGGCTGAGATAGAAACGAGAGATTCAACTTATGAGTAACCATTACTCTAGACTGGATCTGATTTTATGAGAAAAAGATGATAGGTTTATGACATAAAAAATTAAGGTATTATAATATCTCTCCCTTGGGATCATTCGTCTTCGAATAATACTGATTTAGTTGAAATACTAGGAAAAGACTGAGATGATACATAGGAAACTTACGAGTTGAATCATCACTGAACATCTAGATTCTGAAACTAATGCATGATACATGAACTGAGCTGAACTCCCAAAGTACATGAAGCGAATAAATTTCCTCTTAGAATGATATGACTAGATGCGAAGATTGAAATCATAGAAACTTGCCTGTATGGCTGCTAGACTGAATTACTGGCTAAACGAGTTAACTCATACTCTACATTCCACTTTAACAACTATATTCAACCTTTTACTAGGAACTCACTAACGCACAATGCATCTATCCACATATATACAAATATGACATTCAAGCCTATCTTCATAACCACATATGCACTTTTAAACAAACGCTCATAAAGCATTTTTTTTATATCCTACAAACCTTTATCAAGAACAACGTCCAAGCATTATTCTTTAGAAGACACACATAAAATTTCAACTAACCATGACATGTATCAAAGACTTGGCCTCAATCTTACTTCACACTAACTGCCTTAGCTATAAGCATACAACCATCTTTCATCAACAAGAAATGTTTACTCTTTCCCATCTAGACAACTGCATCACTATCTTGACCTAAGGAAAAGTAACAAAAGGTTAGAACATGAGGACCTGAAACATGAAGGGATACTAAGTATAACTTGATATTTTACTAAGGCCTGGGGAATAGGGTATCAAACGTAGAAATTCATTAAGGAGATCAAAACTGAGGATACCAATGACATAATCTAAATTTTGATGATCATTAGGAGTGTAGCATGAGTACCTGGAACTGAATATATTGTAAAGCATGAGTACATGAGTCATGATATTCATGACCTGAGATTAGAATCCATGATTTCATAGAAAATAATATGTACTACTGAGTGAACTGGAACTGCTTATGCTAGGAACTAGAAGTATACATGATTTTTTTTCAATAAGGTGTATAAATATGAACTGTGGTCATAGAGCCGACATGTAAGGCATGAGTAGATATCGGGATAACTGAAGTATAAAACTTTGTACTGAGATGATAATGGGTAGGGCATCATCCTCCCTTACTGGTTTTCTACACTACACTGGCATCACTACTAGAATCTGAAAGTCTGACTTTGTTGCTCATTCTTTCATCTCGTCCTTAGCTTTAAGCAATCACTTTAAGTCTGTGAACCACTAAATAAACTCTAATCTAAAGTGCAATCACTTTACTCTAGAGTCTGGCGTATAATCAATACACATAAAACTAAACTTACCCTGAAAGACTGCATCTTCACGTGTAACATCCAATGCTAATACCTCCTTCTGAGATTCAACTCTTAGATTTCCATAGCCCCAAAAGTCATCATATAACAATATAACACTCACCAACTTAGATTCTAACACTTAACATAGATATCTCCACACCCTTACTGAACCATACTATGAACTATACTAACTTCCTTCATACTCTACTAATATCACATCTCTACTTATATTTTTCCTTATACCAATATCATCAACCTGTAAACCATAAGTTAACTGACAATGACAACGTATACCACATAGCCTCATTCAAACTTATTAATTCAAGGGTACTATAACCACGCACAACACTTAATAACCTTAGAAAAAATAATTCAATCTCTATATCACCTTGGGAACACCTCAATATCATACTTACAAAATCATATGTATTAAGAATAACTGAACTTAAACTCGTGTATACACTGTTCAAGCCTACTAGACCGCTTTCATACAGTTAGCCACACTAACCAAGAAATCATTACATCCACCTTGATGATCATCCAATGTTCAAACTTAATGTCTTGTGCTAAACATGATTTAACAACCCACCTTACATACAATTCTCACTTGGAAGCTATAAAATAAAACATCAAGAAACACTAGTCCACTAGAACTTCATAACAATAATAATTGATCATAATCATATGGCCTATCTTATTTACAATCCATTAACACATCCTCCTTCTACCCATCATTACTATTTACCCTTCTATATATCTAAATTACTATCATAGCTCTATAAGTTTTAACTAAACTCTTTTTTGTAGCCTTTAGGGAAGCCTAAATTAATAATACTCAATCACCAAATTCTTTCATCAATAACTAATACTTTTCTAACATAATAAATACCATTAATAACTCCTTTCATAATTCAAACAAACATTAATTCACTTTAACTAATAACTCCTTCTTCACCCTCCACTAAACTAACACATAAGGACATATCACCTTAACACATCTTGATAACATGCATAAGTTTATCTCTATACTTTTTGTCAATCGTCATTTCCTCTTTTCTTGTCACTACTCTTCTATACTCATACTTCCAACTATAATAAGGGTCTACTATTCATAAATCACAATACTGAAGTTTATAATATCCCTCGAATGCACACTATATTTAATAGTCTAGGTTCATACTATCTTCTCTCATGAGTATTAGCTGTATTAAAAGGGTCAATGGGAAATCTGAATAAATATCTAATTTTGTCTCAACTGAAAAACTCATAAGGATGAGGATATAAATTTCAACTTGAGGGACTTATGACACACTAGAGAGCTCCTTTCAAGCCCTTTGTTTGACTTCTGAAATTTCTGCTAGCAAATCTGAGAGCATTATTTGGGGAGGAAATTAGAACTTGCTAATCGTGTTGTCTCAAAAATAAGTCATAGATGAGGAATTTTGGGGTAACACATGAATAGACAGGAGATTTTGAGAGACCAACTTTACTGCATAATCTAGAGTAGGAAAGAGGGCAAACTTTTTTTTAAATGCCCTATAGCCTTTCGAAGAAAAGTACAGACGTCTTTGTACTATTCTGCAAGACTCTACTAGACACAGCTTCACAGACACCCTAGGACACTTGAACCTTGTGCTCTGATACCAAATTTGTAATGCCCCAAAAGTGGATCTCGAGACATCACACGGTGTTTAGTACCACAAGTGATCTTAAGCTAACCCTTCTACTGGCATAACTCATAAGTAACTGAATAAAATGCATAAATTTAAAAGAAATCAGTGAAAGATAACTCTTTTCTAAATCTGATCAATACAAAACTAAATTAAAATGACTACAACTCTGCTTTAACAAAACAACACTGGATTCAAATACATTAACTCTACTGACTGTCTATGAAGCGTCTACTAGTATTGACTATAGGTAGACGAGACATGACCCCCAACTATCCCAAATCAATATGACTGAAAAAAAAATATTGTTCAAACTGTATGACTGACTCGAGCCCTTAAATTAAAAGGACTCATCACCTGATAATTGGAAGCTGCAAACTGTCTGAATATGGTGCACGTGCTATAACTCATAACTATATTATAAGATAATTTAGCACATAGACGTATATGTGGATTAGTACTTTGAGGATGTACTGAGTATGAGGGGGTGGATGTATAAGTAAAACATAATATCATTCATCATAATTTGTAAAACAATGCATACAAAATATAAATAACTCACATAAGCTGGAATATCTAAAAACTAAAATCTGAAATAATCAGAAGCATATCATACTTTATAAATCTAGTGAGTCATAACATTTAGTTTTGTAAGTTATGCTAGTGTTCTGTCAGTAAATCATACTGTCTAAGTGTAAAAAAAGCTCACTTCTGAATCTAAAATCTGAAAGCTGAAATTTGAAGCTAATATCTTTACGTAAAGCATAATCTGAGTAAAATTTGTGAGCCTTTAAACTTAGTTTTCTAAGAGCTTTTCTGTTATTCTTTTCTGATAGCCTTTTTTATTAGGGAAAATACTTTAAGAAAATATTCGAAAAATCTTTACTATTAAATGGTAGGCAGGTTCTTCTAACCAACATAAACCATGTGAGCTAACATGGAGTCCAACGTCTTGTTTTCCTATGGGGAAAATCTCAGGATAGGGAGAGGTGTCATTCTCTTACCAAGGAGTATCACCTGAGCTAAGTGATCATATCTATAACTATCACCCATGTTGGAATAGGAATAATCTAAATCTGTACCTACGTTGGCTACGTAATTCTGTGAAAAATAGGGCACGCTAATCTTACACTTCCCGCTCAGTGCTAAATACTACTCTCTTTAATCTGCTATGCTCATTCTGTTGAAAATTCACTTTAAAATCTGGTATAATGGTTCATTACCAAACCAAAAATGCTTTTATCTGAGTCATTCTATAAATAAAACTGATCTGAATTCTGTAAACTGTAGAAATTCTATAAAGTGGATTCCATAGCTAAATTGAGGATCTTAAGATCAAATACTATTTAATTATCTAAAAGTACGCTAATCTTAGGGTGCTCAAAGGCACAAGTTCTTAAAATATCAATACTCAAAATAGGGCTTAATAACCCATGCTTCAAACTCATGTAAATTCATAGCAAATCATCATGCTCAATATGCTTCTTGAAAATACTTCAACAATATCAAAATAATAAAATCAAGAATCACAATATCATGCTTAAACTCAATTAGAAAATCTGAAAAATTGCATTACATGCATAAATATATGAAAATAGCCATGCAATTCAACATCCAATCACTTGAAATTCATAATCTTTAAATACTGATAATTGGGTATGAACCCCAATTTCAAATAATAAGAGATTTATTGAAAAACATAATTTTAGGCACAAGGACAAAAGGGTTGTCCTTATTCATAACTCCACATACCTTAATTGCTCAAATTGATGAAGAAATTTGATTTGAATTCCTATTTGTGTCCTTGAAGGTTATTTCTTGAAGAAGATGAATCAAATTGATGTTCTTGGGAATGTTCTTGAATGATTTTCTTGAACTTCTTGGAATAAAAAGCTTAATTCTTAATTGTTTTCTTGAATAGAAGGTGATGGAATGGATGAATCTTGAAGAGAATTGATTAGGGTTTGTTCTTGGGAGTAAAGTAGGATAATGGGGGTAAAATAATGCCCCAATGGCGGCTATACTTTGTTACATTATGACCTGGGTTGAGTGGGGAAAAAACCCCATTGCCCCTCATTCATTTAAAGCAAAAATTTATAACCCGTATCCCTATTTTTCTCTTTGCCGCGACGTGGTACCATCGAGGTAGCTTATTGCCTCACACGAAAATGACTATAACTTTTCGTTCGGGTATCGGATTAAGGCAAAATTGGTATCGTTGGAAAACTAATTCAATTATCTACAATTTGGTGGGTCTTGAGCTGAAAAATTCCATATATATAAAAAGTTATACATGTTTAAAGTAGACCTTTGCAGAATCGAATGTCAAATTTTGGACGAATTTAATGTTCTTAGCTCCACTTGGCTCTAAGTGATTTCTATGAATATTATTCACCTAATAAGAAATTAACACACTTAGCATTAAAGTCATGACACAAGGATTTGAATTATGGATCAAGAGTACGGAAATTACACCTTCACCGCGATACGGTGAAATCATATTAAGCTATTGGAAAAGGACGAGTGCGAATTTGTACCTGGTGTGATACAGTGCTATCGCATTGCGCCACTGGAAATTGACAATTGAGAATTTAGACCTCTCCGCAATATGAGCTTATCACAGAGGTCCACCAGAAAATGACAAATGGGAAATCACTCTTCACCGCGACGCGGTGACTGCCTAGGTGGCACATTGTCAACACTAAAAATGCCCTAAATTCTCAACCGACTATCGAATTTGCATGAAATTGGTATTGATGGAAATCTTATTCAATTTCCCACATAATACAAGGTCCAAATCTAGAAAATTTCACATACATAATAAGGTATTCATTTTTTAATCCAATCTTTGACATTCTAAGAGCGAAATTAGGCTAAGAAAAATACGGGGTATTACAATATCTCCCCCTTGGAAACATTCGTCCTTGAATAATACTGGGTAAACTGAGAGTACTGAGGAACTAAAATCCCATACTGAACATACATGACTAGGAACATGATTGCTTAACTGAGTCTGAAACATGATACATGAACTAAATATCATGACTAAGCTGATTTCTTGAATACATGCACTGACATGAGAATGGTTATAATGCTGAGATAGAAATGAGAGAGTCAACTTATGAGTAACCATTACTCTAGACTGGATCTGATTTTGTGAGAAAAAGATGATAGGTTTATGACATAAAAACTTGGGGTATTATAAACCAGATGGAGACTGGGCAGCCTGTCCTCTAACCAGGAAGTTAGTTACTATATTCCTTATCAAACTTAGAGATTCTCTGATCTCTTGGAAGTCCAAAAAATAATCTACTATCTCAAGGAGCTCTGCTGAAGTAGAATAAAGAAGAATTGCAACTACAACTGCTACATTAATCTGGATTCAAGCTCTTCTAAAAGAAGTAGAGGTCAATGTTCAACTGGTTATAGTACTCTATAGTGATAGCAAAGCAGCTATTCAAATTTTTACTAACCTAGTACACCATGAAAGTACTAAGCATAGTTAAATTGACCTCCACTTTATCAAAGAGAAACTGCAATAAGGACTGATCTCAATCAAATATCTCTCCACTCAATATCAACCTACTGATCTCCTTACCAAAGGCTTATCTAAAGTACAGCGTCACAATCTCTTGTCCAAGTTGGGTGTTCTGAATATTTTTCAGTGCCCAACATGAGGAGGAGTGTTGAAGTGTTAATCATTCATTGTATGGTCATGTATGTATAATATGGAATATGTACACTTAGATGATTTAGTTAGGAGGTTATTTAGTTGATTAAGTTAGTTATTAGATAAGGCTCTATATAAATGAAACAGTTGTACTCGTTCAATACAACTGAATAATGAGAATTCAAGATTCATTCACTCATTATCTACATAATCAATCATTTTTATATCTGGTAATCTCTTTCTTCTATTAATCTACTACTTGAATACTCAGAATGTTCAGTTAAGAATAGAAATAGGGCTCCACCATATTTTACAGAAGGTTAAAAAAGGAAGTTGCACTAAAATTTTGCTATGCACAAAATCTGGGGAATGATACGGTCATAAAAGTCTATTATACGCAAGGTCTTTAACAAAAATATGTAATGCTCAAATTTTTGATCGTTCTTAGACAGTTCAATGTTACTCAGTAGCAGTAGTGGTGAGTCCTTATCCATCGAGTACATGATTTATTTATTTTATTTATTTTGGTACTTTCTTGTGTTCAGTCAGCCAGAGTTAGTTGGGGGCTTGTCCCATCAACTCCTCATGAAGTTTAGAGGCTTTCTGACAATCAGTTAGACAGTCAATCACTTATTTCAGTATTAATAGCTTTTTCAGATAGATAGTTTGGTTTCTAATATTTTATTATATATTTCATACATGCTTTGCTTCGTACTCTAGTATTCAATTTTACAGTACCTTATCATTGTATCTTTTGCTCATGCATTATGTTACTATTTTACTCAGTGCTCACAATAGGTGCTTATTCATGGGTTAGCTTGTGGTTACTTGTGATCGTAAGCACCATTGTCGCGACTAGGGGTAGCCTCAGGTCATGAATAGTATAATCAGTCCATCATTTTAATAGATTCAATATTTTCAAAGAAGGTGCTAGAAGGGGAATGGACATGTCCATGGAGTATAGTAGACAGTATACAGAAATAAAAACATGTCTTCTTGGAAAGCAATCAATGATCCAACATATTTTAACAGAAGGAAATCAATTAGAAGATCACCTAGCAAATCAAGCAATAGATAAAGGGTAATTGTCGCTACATGCATTTTCACAACATAGAAACACCGGAAAAAAGGATAATCAATAGTGACAAGCTAAAGTTCCTATATTTAAAAGTATCACCTATCAAGAAATAATGGAGTAGGAAAGGTTAAAGCATAAGTTTCTTTAATTAAGAGATATATACAACAACCATAAGGTCAACCAAAAAGTGAAATGCTATCTAGTCTATATTACTTCAGCCATCAAAAAGGACTCGGCAAAATGAAAGGGTCTTGGGTCGAATCAATAGTTTGAAACCTGGATGTTGCCGTTACCACTTTAAGATAGAAATGTAAATCTTTCCATGCACTCCACTCCAGATCCTCCCACAGAAAATGAAAGATCAGTGATTGGCAAAAAGAGATTAAGAACCGAGCAAGCCTACTTACCTAGTGATAAAGGACAACATCAGTAGACGAGAACCCTTAGCAGAATAAAATAAGCATAGCATCTACCAGATAACACAACTGGATAAAGAGGAAGAGTTAAAAAGTGGAAAACACCTTAGGAAGAAGATGGAAAGTAGGGTACTTACTCTTGAAAGCTGATTTATCAGTACAAGAAGAATGCAAGAGGAAAATGTTGATGATCTAGAGCAGGTTGAATACCAAACGATGGTTGATCTGCCATGGCAACATGCTCCAAGTGTTGAAGGATTTAGAAAATGAAAAAGTGAGGGAGAGATTAGAAACCCCTAGTTTTTTTAAGGGTTTGGACATTGTCCGATTTGAACTGGTAGGTGAGATTTGTGTTGTTTTTTATTTCACTTTGAGCCACTTGGTCTATATATTACGCCCTCCGTCTTATTTTATGTGTTGCTATTTGACCAGACATGGAGTTTAAGAAATAAATGATGATTTTATAAAGTTTATAAAATTTCCTCTCTTAAAGTCACTTTAGTATTTACTTTTTAGTTGTCTTTTCTTATTAAGTGGGATCCCGTAAGAAAAAAATGGGGATGATGCCATTAAATAGTTGTCAAATAAGGAAGGATGAAATTATTTTTGGTACGGATCAAAAAGAAAATGGTGATACATAAAATAGGGCAGAGGGGGTATATTTTTTCTTGATTAATTAATACAAGCACCAAAATTCTTAAAAAAACCCATCAGAGAAGCAACGAACATCGGTTACGAGCCTATTCTCCCATCAAATTTGATGCATTAGGCCCAATTCCCCATCAAACATACACCATGCCTTTATCTCATCAAAATCGATGCATAAATTGTGGGTTGTGCTGAAAAGAAGAGAGTGACTATCTAGAAAAAGGACAGAAAAAAGACAGATCCAAAATCAGGACAGATCTGATGAAATGAGTATGGGGCAAAGATGGTGCAGGAAGGAAGGGCAGATACAAGCTCAAGTCCATCGAAAAAAAGATAGATTTAGAAACTCCAACAAGCTCGACTTTGATGAAATGAGTATGGGGCAAGGGCAGATATTTCTCTAAGTATGAATCTACGTGCAGATACACAGATACAATACATATATCAATGTTCTCTCAATCATTTAGACACTAGATACATGAAATTAAGATACATGGGACTTAAAACTTTTAAGATACACGGGCCTTACAACTTTTAAGATTAATATTAAGATACACAGAGCCTTAAAATACTTAAGATACATAGTTTGACACTTGATTTTTGCCTTCCACGATTAGGTAATTTTTGCCCTTCACAATTAGATTTAATCGTGAACTGCTTTGATTTTAAATAAAATTAAAATATTTATTTTATCTGGATAAAAAATTTCTAGAATATTTATTTAGATCAATTTTTTCATTTAAGTGATAACTATACATTTTTGTATTCATATACACATGATCATATAATTTTATTAAATAATAATCAATTTAACATGAATCGGCTTTTAATCGAGACTCATCTCAAAAATTAGTTCAAATGAATAAATCTTAATTCAAATATAATTTGTTTTTAAAATATAATTTAATTGAATAATATTTGTTCGAATCTTATTAAACAAGAAGCTCGAGCTTGAATCATTCAGTAATTTATTTGAATTTAATCAATTTATTAAATAGGATCTTAATTGAAATTAATTTGCCCAATTACAATGCAATTGATCAATTAATATTTAATTAGGTTAAAATTTTAACTCAATTGACTAAATTCTAGCAATTAGCTTATTTGACAAATAGCCTAATCTTAAATCCATAATTCCTAAACACATTATCCATCCCATCTCTTTCAATTTTTATCCACCGAACTAGGCCTAATTCGTGTGATCCGGCCCACACCCCTTATCTCTCCCTTCTCCTTAACCCAATAAGGACAAGTCAATAATATCAGTAATAGTGACAATGTTAACAGCAACAATAGCTCCCCAAACGAACCCAACTTCCATCAACCACTATCAAAATGACTATAAATCAGTATCAACGGCCCCATCTTTGTAAGTAATTTCGTTTATGGTACAAAGGGTTGAGTTGTTCAGTTTCTAGAAATCCCTAAAAACACCCAGGTGGTATCCAACATTCAAAATCCCTGAAAACTCGGCAGCAAATTTGCAAATTCGTACCGATGGAGTACATACTCGTTGAATTTCTATTGGTGGTGAAAGAATTCATTTTCCCCCAAACATTTAAATTCATTGAATCCAAGCAGCCCAAACACGAATCTGATCCCATTTTTTGAAATTCAAAAAATTCAATTCGTTTTTTCCTTTTAACCCTCTGATTTCCCCCAAAATAATCCTCCAGTGAGCGGTGAGAGTTAGGAAGAGGATTTTTGGAGAAAAATTTGAGGATTCGGTAGGAGCATTTCTCTAATCCCACGTAAGCAAGAATCTCCGAAGAATATAGTGAAAAGACCAGATTCCAATGAACATATTTCAATTCCAGTAAGGTTAAATTGGAACTCCTGTGATCAAAGTTTGTCAAAAAGGAGCTTCTAGTCCCAGTTCGTTGCCCGAAAATAGATGAACACTCCGCTTCTTTTTACATCTTTTCTGTTTTGAACATAAAAGCGCAAACTTTTACTACTATTGGAAATGTCATGTTGATATGAGGAACCGTGTGAGATGATCGTGTATACAATCTTGATTTATTGTTGGTAAGGTTTCTGATTTTGAGAGCCATGATCAATGGATTGATAAATTGTGTGTCGTGGGGCAAGTGCCCAGCTTAATGGATTGTGACGTTTACTTGATTGATATTTGGGTATATAGCTATGTGCGCTTGTGTGCGTGTTTGTAGAATTTGAAAATGATTGTTGTATTTCTTTTCGAATTTTATATTTAAAGAAAATGACTTTAATCTTTAAAGAGATTACAGAGTCGTCACTTGATTTTTATAGAAAATATCAAGAAAACTTAATGATATTTCAAAGACTCAAAAATAAAAATAAATCTTTGAAATAAGAAAAATTAAATAAGGGCTCAATTAACACCTTAAAGGCACTTAAAGAGCGTCCGTTTAGAACGATTCACCAAAAGATCATTTTTGACTAACTTAAAAAAAGGTGACTAACTTTACAAAAAAAAAAATTTTGTATAAAATTAAAATTTGACATTTGTTTATTCAAACGTGAAATAGTCTATTTGAATTAGAAAAATATTACTACATATTTTACTTAAACTAGTATAGATTTTGAGAAGAAAAAAAAAAAAAATACTCCGCTTCATTCATAATTAATTTTTTAGAGAAATTACAAAATATTTTACTTAAAAAAAATATTTTTTATTTAATTCACAATTAACTGCGAAAAGTTAGGATTTGAGAAAACAAAATCAAGGAATGCTTTAGTTGAGAAATATTCTAGGAATGCTTTAGTTGAGAAATATTCTACTTAATTCATAATTATTTCTAAAAAATTATGAAATATTATTTTCTCTGGAATTAAGAAAAAATATATTTAAACTAGGTGGCCCAATTGGATTAAAGAAGAGAATTATGTTTATTATTATCATAGAAATGATCATTTTTATTGGATAAGTATCATGTTAAAAACATTTTCTCAATTACGGTGAGAAGTTAGGATTCATAAGAAGAGAATTGACTAAGAAAATTATTTTTAACTCAAGTGGACCATTAATCATACGATCAAAACAAATGTCATTTTTTGTACTAAAGTACTCTTTTTTTTTTTCTTTTTATGATTTACGAGAGAAAAGTCATAAAATAAACGAGGAATTTGAGACAAATCAAAACGGCAACAACGTGGAAAATCACTAGGCTAATTAAGTAAAATTGGTGCTAATATAAATAGACAAGTATATAAATTGCAATTCATAAGCAAATAAGAGATTAAAGTTAGAATTGGGCCACTTGTTGGCCTATTAATGAGCTGCCAAGCCTTTGGGCTTCTTATTTTATGAACTTTTGGGTCCATTCTCCTGCAGTGTATACCACATGTATACCATCCGTATTTTTCTGCATTTTTCATGTGTATATACGGTGTATACAAGACCATATTTTCAGTCGTGTATGTACAATTTCAGCCCTCCAGACCATATTTTCAGTCGTGTATGTACAATTTCAGCCCTCCAACCATATATCGGCTTTCTTTTCCGTTTCCAGCCGCATATACCCTATACCAGCCTCTCTAATGCTATATCACTGTATACCAGTGTAAAGAAAAGTCCTTTTAGGACTTTGCCTTGAGGTTTTGACTCGATGTTGGGTTGGACCCAATGAAGATGCAAGGAAAGAGTCCAAAAAACTCAAACGAGGGAGTTCATGCAAAAAAAAATGAGATAAGGATTAGTATCCATACAAACATACAATAAGAATTAACCGAAAGAAGGGAGACGAAACTAGTGCACTTTTGTTCGCCATGAGACATAAATTCATGATATGTAATTACAATGCAAATTATGACCTTTGTTCATATCCCTTTAATATACTTTACATCGAAGAGAGACATTTTAGCATATTTCATTAATAAATTGGGTAAGGAGATGTTATAGTTGGGTGATAAAAGAGGAAAACAAAATGCAAGCTTGATATTTCTTTGATACACTGGTAAAATTTTTGTAAACGAGCTAATATAGACAATTTATCACTTCAAAAGCATGTATTGTTTTCGAACACAATCAAATTGATGTCAAACCTTTGCTACAATATGCAGAAAAGAAAAGTAGAATAGTTCCCAGATAATAATCTCAACAAAAGTCAATATACAAAGAAAACCTCTATTACTGCCAGGTACCAACTTCTAATAAGGAAGCTATTCAAGCTACTTCAAGGGAATAAAGTACTTGGCACACAAGAAGATCGCACAAGAATTCATCAAAATCTAAATCTATAGAACAACTTAAGCTAAGCAGCTAGTCTCATTTTCGCACTACCACGAAATCCAACACTACGAACAACATAATAATAATCCAGAATCTCCCAAAAGAGTCTAAATGTTATTAACAACAAGAAAGAATTACTATCAGAAATCACGGCTCAAACAAACTAGAAATTGCGCAGTAAAAATCATGAAGCACAAAAGGGGAGTTTGCATTCAGATTCTCACTATTCCATTCTAACAGTCAAACCCATCACCTCAAAAACTAATCCAAACACCAAATCGCACTCAAACTAACA
>NC_061111.1:192568216-192622193 GCF_002878395.1 Capsicum annuum | reverse complement strand
ATCACCTCAAAAACTAATCCAAACACCAAATCGCACTCAAACTAACAGACCAGATTCAAACAAAATCAAATAAACAGTGAGTGCATAAAACGAGAATAGAGGAAGTATTACCTTTTTAGCCGCAGGAACTGAAGCAACGAGTTAACGACGGCGACTTCAAAGAATCCGACTTTAACTCGATTTTCCCTGGAATTTAAATGGCTTTGACGGATTTTCGGTTACGTGGGATTAAAGGAACGCTCCTTCAAAATCTCCAAATTTTTCCCCAAAAAATCTTCCCTTGCCTTCTTCCCCTCAATCCCAATAGGGGAAGATCTTAATTTTCCATCTTTAAAAATAGAAAAACATATCCTTAAATTTTGAATTTGAACAGATATCTTCTGATTTGAATTAAATTTTGAAATTGAAGACACACAATCTTGAGTCTAAAGTCAACAAAGATGGCCTAGGTCTGCAAAATGCAGAGATAAGATAGTGAGAGAGGTTTGCTCGGTTGAATTTTTGGTGTTCGCGCCGGGTCGGGTCAACTTTGGTTTGCTGGAATGCGTTTGCCTGCAGCTGGTGTGGTCGTTGTTTATTGCTGTTGCGGGTTTGTTGATATTGAACGCTCTTGTGGTGATTTTTGTTACTGCTGTACGTTGTTGAATTGTTGTTGTACAGCGTTATACGCTATTAAGGCTGGTGATGTATTGCTGTTGTTGTCGGTTGCTTAAGGGAAAGCGAAAATAGAGATGTGGGCCGGGTTTTGGGTTAAGGGTAGTGGGCTCAGTGGTTGATATTGTTGTTATTAAGTATGAATACCATAAATATCAATCTTTTAAAAGTAATTACAATCTCTTTTACTTTTTTTAATTATTTTACTCTCTCTTCCTGTTAAAATACATAACATATCTCTCTCACTTTTTAATTATTTTACTCTCTTTTCCTATTAATATACATAACATAGCCGACATATACATAGCATTCTGTGTATATATTGAGATTTTTATAATATGTTTAGGAAGTTAAAATTTTTTGTAATATTGAAAATATAAATTGTGTATTTGTTAAATTTTTAGAAATTAGGAGTTAGAATTGGGTTTGGAGATTTAGGGATTACTTAAGAAATAATTTCAATTGAGATTTATCCTATTTATTTAAATTTTGACCAATTTAAAAATTAATTGGCCACTTGCTGGCTAATTTAGTTTCAATTATTGCCAAAAATAAATTGATTAAATTAAATTGAAATTCGATATGAATCAATACCTCTTTAATCTCGAGTTTCTTGATTTGATAAAATCAATAAATATTTTTTTCAAAATAAATTATCTTTGAGGCTAAATTATTTTAAATCAAAATTTTAACCATTTGAATTAATTTTCAAGACAACCCTCGATTAAAATTTAATTTTTGTAAAAGTGATTATTTTATTAACAAAATTTTACAATTTCGTATATATAAATACGAAAATATATGACTGTTACTTTAAGATGACAAAATTACCTAGATAAGTACTCTAACCATCTTTTACTCAAATAAAATAAATATTTTAATTTTATTTAAAATTGAAGAATTTAGAGAATAAATTCAGTTGGGAGGGCAAAAATTAGGTGTCAACAACAATTATTATATTTATGTGTGTGGTTTTTTAACCAAAAAAAGATCTCTCATAAAAAGTCTTCTTGGTTCTCGATACCAGGAAAAATTTTCCAAAAAGAGTTAAAAAATCACGATTCGAGATAGGGGTGGGCATGGTATGGTATATACCGAATACCATATCGAAATCGAAAATTTTTATACCGCGATATGGATGTCATGATATTTGGTATGGTATATGATAGGAGTTTTAAATTATTATGGTATTTGGTATGGTATTTGGTATTTATGAAATAAATAGCGAAATATTGTATACCGCACCGAAGTCTTTTAATAATATATAAAACTCATATATATTATATTTAAGACTATTAAATATATTTATATATCATCCATTAGCCAATTGAATATAAAGTAACTTTTATTCAGAAATAAATTTTTTGAAAGCTTATTATTTAGGAGTATCATGCTTAAGTTTAGGTAATATTGTTCATAGTTTGCATCTTGGACTACTCAATCATTATTGAAATATTCTTTTTGTGTTATTAATTAACAAATAATAGTTGTTAGTTTGATATGTTTGAGACGTTCTTAAAATTTAAAGTAATAGTTTTTTATATGAATATATGTAAGTTGAAATCAAATAAAGTATATGGTTATCGAATTATCATACCGTAAAATATCAAAATCAAATTTAAAAATATCGAACACCGAACTAATTTGGTATGGTAATGGTATTGTTCTTTTAAATACCGAAAACCAAAGTTACCGTGCCAAAATTTAAAATACCGTACCACGCCCACCCTTACTCGAGAGGTTATTCTTTAATTCTTCCAAAAGATGAAGTTTTGATAAGCACAGGAGTCGTCCCAAGTTGCCTTTTTTGGCTAAGATAGATGAAAAAAATGGAATCTTGTGCATCTGCGTGCTTATCTTCTAGTTTTAGAAAAAGAGGGGAGGCACTTACTTGAGCAAGTTGTTGTAGTGTCCATTAACTAATAACTAATTAATAGGTAAAATGAACTTCTGGATCCTGTACTATATTGATTTTGTAAGTTAAACAGTTCTACTTACATATTTGTCATCTAAACCCTTGAACCTATTAAAAAACAACATTTTGCACCCTTTGACTGTTGACCTTGCCTATGTGGCATTAAAATGGTGATTAGGACAAAAAGAGTGTAGTCACTCGCCCGGAGGTGTGGGGGTAAAATTTTTGGCCAATTTTACATTAAAATAATTTTAAAAAAAAATAAAAAAGGATCTTTTTTTTTTCCTCCATCTTTTTTAATTTAAAAATATTTTTAATAATTTAAAAATAATTTTAAAATATTTTTGAAAATTTAAAAATAATGTTAAAATATTTTTAATTTTTTTTAAAAAAAATAAAAATATTTTTTTCCTCCCCACCCCACCCCAACCCGTCCCACCTACCCAGCCCTGTCCCATCCCACCCCCAACCCCCAACACCAGTCCAGCCCTTCACCATCCCCACCCCAGCCCGTCCCTACCCCCCAAACCCTACCTAGCCCCATCCAACCCCACCCTCAGCCCCTTTCAGTCCCTCTATCCCACCCCAGCCCCGTCCCCACCCCACACACCTCACCAGCCCTGTCCAGCTCCTCCCCACCCCACCCGAACACTCTTCCAACCCCCTTCCCCCAAACACCACGTTCACTTTTTATTTTTTATTTTAATTTTTCCTCAATTCAATTCTTTTCAATTTTTTTTAATAAAAATTTAAATTTAAAATCTTTTTTTTTTTGGATTAAAATTTAAATTTGAATTGAAAGTGAGTGACAGTGAATATTGAAAAAAATTAGTGAATTTCGCTTGAAAAAAATTAAACTTTTTGTGACTTTTTAAAAGATATTCAAATTTAAAAATAAAAAATTTATTATGTTTGTATATATTAATTTATAGTTAAAAATTTAAATTAGTTAGAGAATAATTTTAACTATTTGGAATGAAGTTGATGTTTAATTTGTGAGCAAAAATAAAAACATGATTATTCAAATTTTTCTAAAATTATAAGTTTTTCTTATTTAATTAAATTAATTTTAATATTTAATTTGTTATTTAGCATTTTAAAAATGACTTAGAATTTAATGTCATATTTTTTTAATTTTTTAATTTTTTTTAAATGACGTGACAGATGAGGCAGACGTGGCAGCTGACGTGGAAAGAGTGTGTTACACTCACCAAAAAGGGGATTAAAAAGTTGTTTTTTAGTGGATCCAGAGGTTCAAATAACAAACATGTAAATAGAAGTATCCAACTTACAAAACCGATATAGTAAAAGAATCCAGAAGCTGATTTTGCCTAATTAATAAATGTGTTAGGTTTCTCTATAAGCATGTGAATGCTAGGCCTAGGTTGAGATAGAGTCTCCCTAAAAGAAAACCTGTGAGATATCGTGGCTCTAAACATTAGTTTGATCACCATTTGATTAAAGTTTCAAGAATCTGCTTATTTCCCCCTTACTGCCTATGGTTGGTGATTTCTATGTCAGATTGACATTTTAGTTTTCTTGGCATTTTGAGACAAAATACGTTTTTAAGTTAGAATCAATTGGCTATTCATGAAGTCTAGAGTAATTTGTGCCTATATTATCAATTTATCATGTCTTTACTCACTGGTATTTTAGGAGTTGTTCATTGTTGCTTGAAGTAATCTACCGTGAATTGCTTGGCCCAATCACTCCCCAAGGCCCAAAAAGGATAAAAATTGAAGTTGAAGACAACGCTACATAAAGAAGCTAGTCTACTAACAAATAAAAATAGAAAATGGGCTAAAAAGTCCATAAAAATTGAGGATTAAAGCCAGTTTGGTCCAAACAGGTTCAAAATCTGTTTTTTCTCAACTTGCTCTATTATTTATATATTATTTACTTACTTTTAATTCATATTTGACTACGTGTATTAAAATTCTTAAATTTGGTTTAATAAATCTTCTTTGAATCGTTATTTTTGTTTATCTCTGTATTTTTTTCCTGTGTATTGTTTATCATATAGTATAATGTTCGCAACTAATTAAAAAAATAGTTTTTTGTTATTTTTTTCTTTAGATTGAACTTTTTTCAAAAATAAAAAAATGGCTTTCATTTTCGATCACGTGTTTAAGTGGTTTATTTAAGTTAAAAGAGTTCTCTTTATTATATAAAAATAAAAAATTCTGTAAAAATTCAATTTTTTTTCATGATTAGTCAAATTTTCATAATTTGCTTAAGTTGGCGTTTTCTTTAAAAATTTCCTACTATTCAAACTGATATTTGTAATAAAAAATTCCCTACTATTCAAACTGATATTTGTAATAAAAATCACTTATTTTTTATTTTTAATTGAAAATCATTTGATCTCTTCAATGAGATTCGAGTTTAGCTTAACCTTTCCTTTTGAGAGACCTTTTTCTTAATTTAAATGAACAACTTTTTACTTGAATGTCATATTTTTCAAATGAATTTCAAGATTTAGCCATGATTTCAAAATTAGTTAAATCAGTCAATTTATCTTCTGGTCAATCTTATTTTGACGGACGCTCTTGAGTGTCTTAAAGACATTCTCAAGGCATTACCTGAATCTTTATCCATTTTCTCTAATTTTAAGCATTTGCTTATGTTTTTAAGTATTTACAATATTATTTCTTTTATTTATTTATTTTTTGTCACGATCTAAAAACGAGGGTCATGATGACACTTATCGCGGCACACCTTAACAAGTAAGCCTATCACCCAAACTGATACGAAAAGAGAAAAAGATAGAAATATCACAAGGTAAGGCTTCTAGAACGAAGCCGAATCATATAAGTAATCATAACAATGCAAAAAAACTTATTCAAAATACCAATCATGCCCCAAATCAGGTGTCAATAATGTAAGAACTACTAATACAATTCAAGAGTCAAATACATTAGAAAAATAACCACAAATGAATAATATCTGTCTCCGAATACTAATAAAGACATAATTATTGTAGAAAGATAAAAGTGAACTTCGGACGCATGAATGTTCAACCGTTATCTTGGAAGCTCCAACAATCGCCCGAGTCAAGCAAGCTGAGGCGCACTCGAGTTAGGACCTGCATCGAAAGGGCGCAGTAGGCATGGGTACGGTCCACTTGTACTTAGTATGTATCATAGGCCAACCAAGAAAAGTAGTAAATAAAACATACAATATATACACTAAGGGCACGTCATCTGCAATCAAAAAATGTCCCACAACAGTAGCCTACACCGCTTGCACTAACAGTTTTAATATATTGCAACATCACATCAAGATAGAACAAAAGTACATATTATATCACATATAAAAAGAACAAGGGGAACATGCATATATAAGATCATCAAATACAAGTAAAAGAAGATGCGGTAAATACATAGATGACGAGTCAATATGCTAATACAATACAACATAACACAATAATGTAAGTGCAATGTATATGATGATGATGATGATGCAAGAGGTCATCGCACAAACTCCTAGATCGTCGCACAATCCCCGTATACACCTACGGAGGCAAGCCTCCCAACGTAGGACCCATGGGGGGTTCGCCAACCCGTATACAATCCACATATCTCATATCTCCTTTCTGGCATATCCCTTGGAAAGAGTTTTATAAGGTGTTACAATATCTTTTAAAAAAGTATTGTAGTGTTTCTCAAATGTGGCCACGGTGGTACCAATATTTCATGAATGAGTATAATATGAAGAAGTAATGCTCACAACCAATCACAATGAGTATTTCCACAACCAACCACGTGATATATTTTCACAACCAACCACAATGATATATTTTCACAACCACATGAGCCAATATCCACTCATTATTTTCGTTTCATCCATAAATTTCCACATGTATCATATGGTAATAAGGTATGAATATAATCAAAATACACCAATGGTACCACATTAAGCATTTTAACAACACAATATAATTATTCACATGTATTCAAGGCTATCAATATCACATAGGACCCTACCCGATCACACATATCACATAATAACTCAATTTCGACAATTACATCACATATAGGCCCCCACACGGGCACAACATAAATAGCCATTTTTCATGATTATTTTCCACCCTTAACATGAATTTTGTATCATCATTTACTACCCAATCCAGTCTGAAAGAGTTAAGCCATAATTTACCTCAAAAGTCGAAACCGGTCCACTACACTTGAACCCGCGATCTTACTTTTCATGAATGATCCCGAACTTCACTAAAAACATCAAATATGAAATCTATGCATCAAAACAAAACCAACGACACCCATGTTGACTACTTTTGGTTTGGGGTCAAAACGGATCCTTGAAATAGGTTTTCAAAAAAGAAGGGCAAAATTGAAACTTTACTTCAAAAATATGTTTCCCATATTTTTAGGAACCTGTAACTGAAAATCCAAGTTAAATCGAGTCAAAAACGAGGTTTAAATCGAAGCAAAACCATTTTTGAGCTTTACCGGATAAAATCTTGAAAATTCGGATTAAAATTAAGAATCAGAGTTGTTTTGAAGGTTAAATTGATGAAAAACTAGTAATTATAAGATAAACATATTATTCAAGTGAAAGGAGTGAAATTTGAGTTTAAAATCATGATCTAAGATTTTTAAGATTTTGAGAAATTAATCAAGAAATTACTAAGAAAAGGGTGAATTCTTACTTTTAATCCGTAATAAAACCAAGAAAAAAGTGTTAATCTAGCTTTCCATGCTCTCACAAACTTTGCTTTTAAGCTCCCACAATATTTTAGAATTTAACTCCCAAGAGCCAAAATGAAAAATAAGCAAAATAGGTAAAAAAAAAAAAAAAGTTATTTATTATTGCAGATTTTTCTGCACAGCTGTAGCAAAAAGTTGTTATTTCTTTTTTAAGTCTAATTCGGACTTTGATTGGGTGCTCGAGATTCGTTCGGAGTCCAATTTATGCAAGGGAACTATGCAACCACACTAAATTTGACGTTCCAGACGCGTTGGCAATATCAGATTTTTAAAAAATATCATTTTTACAAAATTGACCCCCAAAACTCGAAATTATAATTTTCGAAATCGAGGGACGAAATGAGATTTAAAAGTCGTAAAATCACACCAAATATGCTAACACCCTAAGATCAATATTTCGGATCTACTGGATAAGTCGGATTTTCCATCTGAGGTTGTTCGACCAAATGTGGGTCCCACACCCATGTTTCCAATTTTCCAACTTTCCAACCAATAAGTCGAAATGAGCTCGGGTGCACCGGGATCCGAACCAAAGGTCTAAATAACCTAAAATTGATATTCCGGAGTTGCTAGCGCAGTCTGTTCAGCTATCCATCGCACGAATCAAAAGATATCCCCATAAGTCTAAAATAAGGCTCTCGAAGCCATCAGAATTCACAATATTGCATAAATGATACCAAAATGCATCGAAAATCATGCAAATCACCCCCACAAACCAGAAATACCATAATGTAACTACGGAGAAGGATAAAATAGTTAAATCACATAAAATCATAAATTTCATATATTTCACCAATTTCTTAGGTCGTTATATCATCCACCACTAAAAATCTAGTTCGTTCTCGAACTAAGGCAAAAGAAATATCTGAATCAACAAAGAGCTGGGGATAAGGACTACGCATATCAGACTCGACCTCCCAAGTAGCTTCATCTACAGGTCTATGTCGCCACTGGACCTTAACTATAGGGATCACTCTAGAGCGCAACTGCCTAACATGCCTAGCCAAAATGGAAATCGGTTCCTCAACAAAGGACAACTGCTCATCTAACTGAACCGACTCCTAATGAATGACATTAGACTCATCTCGAATATAACGACGAAGCATAGAAACATAAAAAACTGGATGAACAACTGATAGATCAAGGGGCAAAGCTAACTCATAATTCATATCACCAACAGTTCAAAAAATCTCAAATAAATCAATATACCTGGGGCTAAGCTTGCCCTTCTTCCCAAACCTCATCACACCCTTCATGGATAAAACTCAAATGAAAACACGATCACCAACACCAAATCTCAAGGCATGAAGTCTACGATCAACATAACACTTCTACCTACTCTATGCCGATCTAAGTCTATCCTGAATGACCCAGACTCTATCCAATGACTCACGAAGCAAGTACGTACTTCAAGGTATCACCTCTGAAACATCAAACCAACCTACTGGGGAGCGACAATGCCTACCATACAACGCCTCAAAAGGAGCCATATCAATACTGGAATGGTAGCTATTACTATATGCAAACTCTGCTAAAGCCAAATGCTGCTCCCACTGGCCACCAATATCCATCACGCACACGTGAAGCATATCCTCCAAAACCTAGATAGTCCGCTCTGACTGGCCATCAGTCTGGGGTTGAAATGTTATACTAAGATCAACCTGAATACCCAACTCATCCTCTTGCATCGAATGAGACTTAAACCGAAATAAAATGAGCGGGCTTGGTCAATCGACCCACGATGACCCAAACACTATCAGAACCACGAGAAGTACGATGCAACCCAGTCACAAAGTCCATAGTGATTCGTTCCCTCTTCCACTCAGGAATAGGTAACCTCTAAAGCAAACCACTAAGTCTCATATGTTCGGCCTTCACTACCCCACCAGTAATGGTGTCTTAAATTATGATACATCTTAGTTACACCTGGATGGATAAAATATCTGGAACAATGGGCCTCCTCCAAGATCAACCTAATCCAATCACCACTCTCAGCACACAAACTCAGCCCCTAATCCTCAAAACTCCATCAAGTGAGGCTTCCTTAGCTCCCTACTCAACATCTTATCTTGAACCAACCACAATCTAACATCATCAAACCAATGAGCTCGAATCTGCTCCATCAAAGAAGATCTAGTATCCACAAATGCCAAAACACGCCCTCGTGTCGAAATATCAAGCCTAACCATCTGGTTAGCTAAAAATTGAATCTCTAAGGCTAAAAGCCTCTCCTGGGTCAAAATATGCGCCAAGCTACCCATGCTAGTTGACTTCCAGCTCAAGGCATCCACAACCACATTAGCCTTGCCCAAATGGTAGAGAATAGTTAAGTCATAATCCTTAAGCAACTCAAGCCGACGAAGCTGCCTTATATGAAGATCTCGCTGGGTAAAGAGGTACTGAAGGCTACGATGATCTGAGAAGATCTCACAACGGACTACATACAAGTAGTGCCTCCACAACTTCAAGGCAAACACAACTGCGCATAACTTCAAATCATGTGTTGGATAATTTCTCTCATAAGGCTTCAACTGACGAGATGCATACGCAATTACCTTGCCCTCCTGCATCAACACAGCGCCTAACCTAATACTTGAATTATCATAAAAGATGGTAAAGCCCATGCTCTCCATGGGTAAAGCTAATATAGGAGATGAAGTCAACAAAATCTTGAGCTTTTTAAAGTTCGCCTCACAAGCATCAGACCACTGAAAAAAAATCTTCTTCTGGATCAACATAGTCAAAGGAGCTGCAATGGAAGAGAAGCCCTCAACAAAACATCGATAATACCCACTCAAGCCAATAAAACATCGAACCTCGGTGGTCGAAGTAGGTCTAGCCTAATCACGAACCGCTGCAACCTTGGTTGGATCAACCATGATACCTTTTTTAGTCACCACATGACCCAAGAAAAGAAACAGACTATAACCAAAACTCGCACTTAGAGAACTTAGCATACAACTCCTCATCCTTCAGTCTCTAAAGCATAATTTGTAAAAACAATAACAAAGGAGTCAAGATATGGTCGAAACACTCAATTTATCAACTTTAAGAACGAGGCAAGGGAATTGGTCAACCTAAAAGACATGACCAAGAACTCATAATGACCATATCGAGTCCAAAAAGTTATTTTTGGAATATCAAAAGCTCTAATCCTCAACTGGTGATAAATGGACCACAAATCAATCTTCAAAAACGCCGCAACACCCTGAAGCTAATCAAACAAATCATCAATGCGAGGAAGAGGATACTTATTCTTAACCATCACCTTATTCAACTATCGATAATCAATTCACATCCACATAGACCCATCCTTTATCTTCACAAACAAGATAGGCGCACCCCAAGGTGAAACACTACGTCGAATAAATCCCTTATCGGACAACTCCTGCAACTGATCCTTCAGTTTCTTTAACTCTGCTGGGGCCATCCTATAAGGGGGAATAGAAATGGGCTTAGTGCCCAACTCAACATCAATAATAAAATCAATATCTTGATTCGAAGGCATAATATGCAAGTCTGTAGGGAAAACCTCCATAAATTCACGAACAGAATCCAAGGAAGGAGGTGAAACAACACTTGTGTCATGAATATAAGCCAAGTAATATAAATATCCCTTCTCAATCAATTACGAGCCTGGACGTAAGATATGACCCTCTTAGGACCCGAATGAAGTATACCCTCCCAAGCTATCCTTGGCACACCCGATGAAGCTAAAGTCATAGTCTTAGCAAACTAATCTAAGACAGCATGATAAGGAGCTAACCAATCCATGCCTAAAATAACATCAAAATCGACCATGTCTAATACAAGTAAGTCTACCAAAGTCTCACACCCGACAAAAGTCACAAAACAAGATCGGTACGCTCGATCCATCACTAAAGAATCACCCACTGGGGTAGATACATAAATAGGCATGGCAAGAGGCTCACTAACAGAATCAAAACCTGAAGCAAAATATATAGATACATAAGAGAAAGTCGATCTGGGATCAAATAATACAGATGCAAGTCTGAAACAAATGAGAGAGGTACCTGAATTCACTACATCAGAAGCATCTACCTTAGGTATGGCTGGTATAGCATAACACTGTTCACGACCACAAACTAGTTGAGTATCCCCACGACCACCATCACGGCCTCCACTCTTTTACCTCTCGTACCTCTGGTGAAACCCCTATCTTCCACTGCTAAAATAAGAGTATCACTAAATACTTAGCGAGGACAGTCCTTGGCCATATGGTCTATCTCATCACATACATAGCAAACTCTAAACTTGCATACATGGACTGTTTCTCATTCAAGAAAATTCTTGAAATCCTTTCTTATCAAATGCCAATAAACATAAACAACAATAGTGTAATACCCCCAAAATACACCCGGACACCACATGATGCTTACAGTCTGACCATAAGCTAACCTATGAGCTGGTACCTGCTGTGAGCACTGAATAATCTACTAATAATAAAGACATTGGCGAAAAATAGCTAAAAATGCCATAAGGTTTTAAATACTCGAAACAACATTGAATCATAAATCTGAATGTCTGAAAACATACTGAAAGTACTGAAAAAGCAACTAACAAACTGATTAACTGTCTGAATATTTGAAAAGCCTCTAAGACTAAATGCCTGGGGAGTTGATAGGACAAATCCCCAACTAACTCTGATAGACTATCTAACTGAACTATTGACTTAACTAAATAAAGATAAACTTATCCTCGAAGTATGAGGACTCACCACTGATGCTAATGCTGGCTAACTGATCCCATCTAGGCCTAATTAGGAAACCGAGTGTCCAAACCTATGATATAAGATATCATAGTGAAAGAAATGAGTATGTGATTAATACTTTGAATGTACTGGTATGCACGATAAGGTTAGCCCAAAATGTATAGGTTTATGCGCATGAAATAAAGACTGGCTGAATAATATGATATAAATGATACATGATGGCGTGAAAATTATAAAATCTGAGAATGCATGATTCTGAAATATTCTGTTTACTTAAATACTGAAAGTGCAAGACCAAGCATATCACGTTTTTAAAATAATTTATAAATTAAAAATCTGATAACAGAATAACTGATAGTCTGTATACCTTGGTCAAGTAACCTGAACTAAATTCTGTACTGAATACTGAACTGAGACTGTGGGAGGTATCATCTAATCGACATGCCCCATTCTAAGTTGATTGGGGTCCAACCTGCAACTAGAACCGGAATGCCTCATTCTAAGCTGATTGGGGTCCAACCTGTGACCCTAGTTGGAAGGGTGTCAGTACCATGCCATGGATACTAACAATGGCTAGGTGGATCTACTAAGCTACCGAAGAACTAGGATATCAAGCATAAACTAATAAGTGATCCCTGGGCGGAGTCAAGCCTAAACTGCTGGGTGACCCCTGGTAGGTAGTCAAGCCTAAACTGATGGGTGACTCATCATAAACCACGCTAGATACGTGGTTCTGGAATATAGGAATTGCTACTAATGACTTTGCCTAACTGACCGAGAATCCGCCGTTGTTCATTCACTCAGTGCTAAATTTTACTCCCAACTGAAAGACACTGATTTCTAAACTAAACTGAGCATAACTGACTAAGATAACTGACTGAACTGATAATGCTTATAGTTTATCTGAAGCCATTTTGAAGATTCTGAAAACTAGGTAAACAACTAAGTTTCAGTTATTCATAATCCCTAAAACTGAATGAAAATAATAATAAAGGAATGTAAAAACTTCAAAACCATAATGGGGAAATAATTCTACAAAATCTCTCTTTGGCATTTCATCAAACACATTGGGATTAAGACTTTAACATGGAGATATTTTTAAACATAATGAGATGGCATGATTACATGACCAAAAACCATAATTTGAGGATTTATCCTAAATTACAAGAACATGATATGGGACTTCAACATCCATAACATACTATAATCATTCTCCTTGAAAACAATTATAATCTTAAATTGAAATAAAGATAATAAGTAATTCATGGAGATAATTCATTTAAAACATGAAAAACTCATAATTTAACATTAAAAGAGGATTCTTAGACTTCCTGGTAAAAGGAAATCATGGATGAACATCACACATACCTTTAATACTTAAATCTTGAAAGAGAACAATTTTCTTGAAAGCTTCCTTGGATTGGAACACTTGAGTTCTTGTTTTTCTTGAAAGAAAGATGATTTAGCTTGATGAATTTGGAGAAAGGTTAGGGTTTATTTGAGAGAGAAATTTAGAAATTTAGACATATAATGCCCTATTAACAGTTTAATCCCATGTTTTTAAGAATTAGGGTGCAGGGAAAATTCAAGACTACCCTTCTGCAATTTAAATTCATAACTGGGATGCTGATTAGGCCATCACCACGATGCACTAATAATGCCATCGCTATGCTACCGCGATGTGGTGCAATCGCGTTGAGCTGCTAGAAACAAAATTCAAACGTGCCTCAGTCCTCTTACAAAAAATCCAAAAATTACCTGAGACATGCTACTAACACCCCTGAACATGAATGAACTCAAAAACTTATATCTCGGGGTCGGGGAAGGTCACTTTAAAAAGTCATCGAACTTAAGAGGCAAAAAATAAGGCTAAGTCCCCAACACTTAGCACAATTTTCAGCCTTTAAGCCTCTTATACATGCACTATGAGCTAAACTGAACTAAGATTAATACGGGGATTACAATATCTCCCCCTTGGAAACATTCATCCTCGAATGAAACTGCTTTAGCTGAGAATACTGAGGGACTGAAATTACTTACTAAACATGTATGACTGAAACATGATTACATGACTGAATCTAAAATATAATGCTTGACTGAACTGATTTGGGAATGTATGCAATGACATGAAAATGATTATATGGCTGGAACTGAGAATGGAAAAAAGATAATCTGGGGAAAACTGTTACCTTAAGCTAAGTCTGAGTTTGTAGAAAAATGATGAGGGTACTTGGTACGCATATCTGCTTTGGCTTCCCAAGTGGCTCCCTCAATGGAATGATTCTTCCAAAGAACTTTGACAAAGGAAACTTCTTTATTCCTCATTCAACGATGCTGACAATAAAGAATCTCAATTGAAATTTCTTCGTAAGAAAGGCTATCCTAAATATTTGTACTTTCTAAAAGGACTACTACAGTTGGATCACTAATACGCTACCTTAACAAAGAAACATGGAACACTGGATGCACTGATGCCAAATCTGCAGGCAACTCAAGCTCATAAGCTACCTTTCAGAAACGACTCAAGATCATGCAAGGCCCAATAAATCGGCGACTAAGCTTCCCTTTTTTGCCAAATCTCTTCATTCCCTTTATGGGAGAGATTTTAAAATAGACTAAATCTCCAATTGCAAACTCGAGACCTCTCCTATACATATTTACATAGTATTTTTGACGTCTTTGGGCCATCTTGAGCCTCTCCCTGATTAACTAAACTTTCTCCAATGCATTAAACACTGAATCAGGCCTAATCAAAGCAGTCTCACCTACCTTAAACCAACTAATAAGAGATTTATATCTCATTCTATAGAGAGCGTCAAATGGAGCTATCTGAATACTGGAGTGATAACTGTTATTGTAGGAAAACTCGATTAAGGATAAGTGATCATCCCAACTTTTCTTGAAATCAAGTACACACGCCCTCAATATATCCTTTAGGTCTGAATGGTCCTCTCTGCCTAACCATCTTTTTGAGGATAAAAAGTTGTACTAAGATTAACTTAGGTACCTAGACCCTTCTGAAAAGCTCTCCAAAAGTAAGAGGTAAACTGAGTAACTCTATCTGAAATAATAGACAACGAGACTTCATGCGGCCTAACAAACTCCTAATATAGAGCTTGGCATAATCCTCTGCCAAAAAAAAGTATGAACGGGTAAGAAATGAGCTGATTTGGTCATTCTGTCTATAATAACCCATATTAAATCATGGTGATGACGCGTACGGGGCAACCCTGTCACAAAGTCCATATTCACCTCTTCCCACTTCAAAGTGGGAATGTTGAACTCCTGTATCGTGCCACTAGGACTCTGGTGCTCAACCTTAACCTATTAAAAATTAGGACACTTAGCTACAAACTCTGCAATATCTCTCTTTATGCCATACTATCAATAAATTTTTCGTAAATCATGGTATATCTTAGTGGATCTTGGATGAATAGAATAACGTGCACCATGTGCTTTTGCCAAAATCCATTATCTCAAACCATTAACATACAGTACACACAGCCTACCCTGACATTGCAACACGCCATCTTCCCCTTGGGAGAAAACTTCTACTTTCTGGTCTCTAACAGACTCCTTCAACTTAACCAAACTGAAATCTCTATCCCGTTTTCCTTTATTTCAGCAACCAAGAAAGATTTTGAGCTATTCTAAACCCATATACTACCCTTAGCTGAATCCACCAACCAAACACCTAATCTAGCAAGCTGATGAACCTCCTTAACAAACTTCTTCTTATCATTCTGAACATGAGTAACACTACCCATAGACAATATACTTAGGGTATCTATCACTATACTGACCTTACCTGGATGATACAACGCACTCATATCATAACCTTTCAAAAGTTCAACCACCTTTTATGACAAAGTTTTAAATTTTTCTTCGAGAATATATACTGTAAACTTTTGTGATCAGTGAATACATCAATATGAACCCCATACAAATAGTGCCTCCAAATTTTCAAGGCAAGCACAATAGTTGCTAACTCAAGATCATGGGTAGGGTAATTCTTTTCATGAGGTTTAAGATGTCTAGAGGCATAGGATATGACCTTACCTCTATGCATCAAAACACAACCCAAACTGACTCTGGAAGTATCACAATAAACAACAAATTCATCTGAACCATTTGGCAAAGTCAAAATTGGGGTTGAGGTGATTGGAGTATTCAACTCCTAAAAAATCTTCTCACAAGAATTTGACCACTAAAACTTAACTTTATTCTGAGTTAATTGAGACATGAGGGTTGCAATAGATGACAAACCTTCAACAAACCACTTGTAATAGCCATCCAAACCCAAGAAACTCCTAATATCTGATAGAGAGATAGGTCTGAGTTAGTTTTTCACTACTTTTGTATTTTGTGGGTCAATTCTAATGCTATCATCGAAAATAATATGGCCAAGAAAAGCTACTGATCTCAGCTAAAATCTGCACTTACTGAATTCGGTAAATATTTGATGGGCTTTAAGAGTCTGTAATATAGTTCTGAGATGGTTTATATGACAACTTTCACTACGGGAGTATATAAGAATATCATCAATGAAGACTATGACAAATATGTCCAAGTACTACTTGAACACTCGGTTCATCAAGTCCAAGAAAGTTGTTGGGGCATTCGTTAGTCCAAATGACATAATTAAGAATTTGAAGTTACTATACCGAGTTCTACAAGCTATTTTTGGAATGTCATACTCTCTGACTCTCAGCTTATGATATCTGGATCTGAGGTCTATCTTAGAGAAATAACTGGCACCCTAAAGTTCGTTGAACATGTAATCAATTTTGGAAAGTGGATACTTATTCTTGATTGTGACTTTGTTCAACTAACGATAACCGATGCACATTCTGAGAAACCCATATTTCTTTCACATGAAAAGGATTGAAATTCCCCATGGGGAAACACTGGGCCTGATGAATCCTTTATCTAAGAGATCTTTCAACTATTATTTCAACTCCCTAAGCTCTACTGGAGCAATTCTATATGATAAAATAGAGATAGTTTAAGTATTTGGAAGGATGTCTAGTCTAAAGTCAATTTCCCTTTTCAGAAGAAACTTCGAAAAGATCTTCAGGGAATATATCTGGAAATTCCCTTACTACTGAAACTGACTCGAGACTTGGGGTCTCAGAATTAGAGTATTTGAATCAAATAATATTGTAAACACAACCCTTAGAAATCATTTTTCTTGCCTTAAGGTATGAAATAATTTGAACCCTAAGCGCTAAAGTACTACCCCTCCATTTAATGACTAGTTCATTGGGAAAATAAAAATAAACAATTTTATTTCTTCAATCAACTGTAGCATAACATGAGTAGAGCCAATCTATGTCGAGAATGGCATCAAAATCAATCATCTCTAACTCCACGGGTTAACTGAGGTGACTTTCTGGGATATTATGGCCGGACAGTTCCTGTATGCCCGCTTGGCTATAATAGAGACACCTATTGAGATAGACACTGAGAAAGGTTCTGCTAAAGACTCAGGTCTGACACCAAAATTAATAGCTATATAGGGGGTCACAAAAGAAAACGAAGCTCCAGGGTCTAAAGAAGCATAAACATGGAGGTGAAAGACTTGTAACGTACCAGTAACCATATCAGGAGAACTTTCCTGATCCTATCAGGACTGAAGTACATAAAGCCTATTTTGTCGTTGTCCACTGGTGGTACTGGAAGTAGCGCCCTGCTGAGTCTGGCGACGTACTAGAGCTGATGACTAGTTGGTCTTACCCTATTTGCGCGAATCTCTTCCCCTTTGAGAAACTAATCGATATTTCTTAAACCTATGGCCTGGATTACCATATCCAAAACATATATCCCTTCTAGCTCAGCACACACCTTGATGATTTCTACCATAATTCTGGTAAAGAGGATTAGTGCGTCTACTGCTCACACTACCCTGGGCTTAGATCCTGGCGCTCTATCCTGGTTGTCATTCATGAACTTTAGTATTGGTGCAATAGCTGAAGATGGAGTTGGGGCTAAAAACGTTTGTCAGAACTGAGAACGGTTACCACCCTCTGACTTTGGTTGAGTAAAACTGAAGCTACCTATTCTGGCTCTCTTATTCTCTCTCCTTCTCCTTAAAATTTTTCTTCTCAATCTATTGAGCATGGACTATAAGCCTAGATATGTCCATCTCCTTAATCAACATCGCAGTCCTACACTCCTTGACCATATTATCAGATATGCCAGCCACAAACTTACTTATTCTAGACTGGATATCAGATACCACATGAGGAACATACATTGCCAGTTGAGTAAACTTAAGTGAATACTCTTTCACACTCATATTGCCCAGCTTCAAATTAACAAACTCAAGCACCTTAGCTTCCTTCAACTCTAAGGTAAGAAATCTAGCTAAAAAGGTCGTATCAAAATCCTCCCAATCTATAGGCCCTGCATCAGTGCCTTTATCCTTCTTCCACTGCTTAACCCAGGTATGAGCTACATCCTGCAACTGGTAAGCAGCCAACTCTGCACTCTCACTAGACGTAACATCCATAATATCATTCAACTTCTGAACTATTTCAAGGAACTCTTGTGTATCCTCATCAAATGTGGATCCCAAAAACTTAGGGGTATTCATACGGATGAATTCCTAAATCCTAGCTGCGACTGTATTAGCCACTAGATTGGCTAGAACAACATCCTTCTAATTGTTATAAGTGGGTTAAAGTAGTGAATGTAGCTTCGAACTCAGCATGATAGACATGCTCATTCAGGAGATCTTCCTGAATAGGCGGAGGTGCGGGCTGATTTTTATTTCTTTTTCCATTAGTCTTTCTGGGAGGTATTTTTTGTAAACAAAACAAAGAGTGATTTATAAAGAGAGTTCAAATAGAGCTTATTCTCATTCACAGGAAATGGATACTGAAAGAAGGGAAACTTTTTCTAAAACATCTTGTAGCCTCCTATTCATAAGTATGGCGCGCTTCACACCCATGTATAAGACTCTACTCAACGCGACTTTCAAAAACCCTAGGACACTGTAGAAGCTTAGGCTCTATTACTAAGTTTTTAATGCCCTGTAAATACACCCTAAATGCCATACGGTACTTATGATCACTAGTAACCATAAGCGAACCCATGATCTGGTACTTGCTACGAGCATTGAATAATATACTGATAATAAAGATATTTATGGAAAATAGATGAAAATGCCATAAGGTTTTAGATACTAGAAACAACACTGAATCATAAATATGAACATCTAAAAACATACTAAAAGTACTAAAAAAGCAACTGATAAACTGACTAACTATCTGAGTGTCTGAAAAGCCTCTAAGACTAACTGACTGGGGAGTTAATGGGACAAATCCCCAACTAACTCCAATAGACCATCTAACTGAAATACTGACTCAACTGAATAAAGGTAAACTCATCATCAAAGTATGAGAGCTTACTACTAGTGTTGATGCTGGCTAGTTGATCCCATCTAGGCCTGGTCGGGAAATTGAGCATTCGAACCTATGGTATAAGACGTCATAGTGCAAGAAATGAGCATGTGCTTAGTACTTTAAATGTACTAGTATGAATAATGAGGTTAGGCCAAAATACATAGGTTTATGCGCATAAAATAAAAACTGAATGGATAGCATGATATAACTGATATATGATGGCGTAAAAACCATAAAATCTGAGAATGCATATTCTGAAATAGTCTATAAACTAAAATACTAAAAGTGCAAGACCAAGCATATAATATTTCTAAAATAATCTGTAAAACTGAAATCTGATAACTGAATAACTAATAGTCTTTATGCCTTGGTCAAGTAACCTGAACTAAATTCTGTACTAAATACTGAACTGCGATTGTGAGAGGTATCATCTGATCGACATGCCCCATTCTAAGATAATTGGGGTCCAACCTATGACCCCAGTTGGAAGGGTATCGGTACTGTGCCATGTGTACTAACAATGGCTATGTGGATCCACTAAGCTACTGAAGAACCATGGTATCAAGCCTAAACTGATGAGTGATCCTTGAGCGGAGTCAAGCCTAAACTGACGAGTGGCCCCCTGAGAGGTAGTCAAGACTAAACTGATGGGTGAATCCTCATAACTCATGTTGGATATGTGGTTCTGGAATACAAGTACTGCTACTAACGACTTTACCAAACTGATGGGAAAGCCGCCATCCTGCATTTGCTTGGTGCTAAATCCTACTCCTAACTGAAAGATACTGATTTCTAAACTAAACTAAGCTTAACTGACTAACATAACTGACTGAACTGATAATGCTTATGGTTTATCTAAAACCATTTTAAAAATTCTAAAAACTAGGTAAACAAGTAGGTTTTGGGTATTCATAACCCCCAACACTGAATGAAAATAACAATAAAGGCATGTAAAAACTTCAAAATCATAATAAGGAAATCATTCTACAAAATCTTTCTCCTTGGCATTTAATCAAACACATGGGGATTAAAACTTTAACATGGAAATATTTTTAAACATGATGAGATGGCATGATTACATGACCAAAAGCCATAATTTGAGGATCTATCCTGAATTGCGTGAACATGACATGGGAACTTCAACATCCATAACATACTATAATTCATTCCCCTTGAAAACAATTGTAATCTTAACATAGAATCAAAATAATAAGTAATTCATGGAGATAATTCATTTAAACATGAAAAACTCATAATTTAACATTAAAAGAGCATTCTTGGACTCTGTGGTGAAAGGAAATCATGGATGAACATCACACATACCTTTAATACTTAAAATCTTAAAAGAGAACAACTTTCTTGAAAGCTGCCTTGGATTAGAACACCTGAGTTCTTGGTTTTCTTGAAAGAAAGATGATTTAGCTTGATGAATTTAGAGAAAGGTTAGGGTTTATTTGAGAGAGAAATTGGAAAATTTTGGCATATAATGCCCTATCAGCAGTTTAATCCTATATTTTTATGAATTGGGGTGATGGAAAAAGACAAGACTCCCTTTTGCAATTTAAATTCATAAAATGATGCCATCGCTATTCCACCGCCATGCGCTGCAATCGCGTCGAGCTGCTGAAAATAAAATTCAAACGTGCCTCAATCCTCATTCAAAAAATTAAAAAATTATCCGAGACATGCTACTAACACCTCTGAACATGAATAAACTCAAAAACTTATGTCTCGAGGTAGGGAAGGTCACTTTAAAAAATCATCAAAGTTAAGAGGTGAAAATAAGGCTAAGTCCCCAACACTTAGCCAAATTTTTAGGGTTTAAGCCTCTTATGCATGCATTATGAGCTGAACTGAACGAAGATTAATACGGGGTATTACAAACAGTAACCAGCTAAATAATTTCTTTCTCAATGTTGCTAATTTTAAACAAAACTGTTGTTCTACTTTTACTAGTTCGAATTGTCAGACCCTAAATCACAAAATTGTTGGTGTGATTTAGTGAATCTCTGTAAGAAGAAAATCTACAAGATCAACACTTTTTTCAATTTTTCATCCAACTGAAGGTATTTTTTTCTTTTTCTTACTATTTTTTAATTTTAGTTTTCTTATATTGCTAATTTTAAACAAAATAATTTAAAAGAAGAAAACACAGCAGACGGGTCATGGATATAAAAAAATATCCATATGAAACTCCTAATTTTACCCTTTTTTAAATTATGTTTCTTTAACCGAGATTTCGATGGAGGATAATGAGGAATCTTGTGAAGTTAGTTTGTTTGTCCCAAGAAAACAATCTAAAAGAAGCACTTTAATTATTTCGGATGCTTTTATGAGATTGCCTCGTGTTAGCCAGAATAAAAGGTTAAAAGCACAATGTAAAGTTTGTAAGGAAATATTTATAGCAGATTCTGGCATTACAAATATGCAATATCATATGGCTAAGCACTTGGATAATAGACAAGATCAGGTTTGTGTATCTATTGATCAAGTAGTTTACTAAGAGAAGGTATATGTTATTATTCTAAAGTATAATTATCCTTTTAGCTTTTGATATGGGTCAAAGAGGTATCTTAGCACTCGAGGACATGAAGACGTGAGTGAAGACCCGAGCTTGTGGGGCTACCCATTCAAGGAACAAGCTTTGAAGTGTAGAGAACAAGTCCCAACACTCCAAATCCGTCCAAAAAGCCAAGTCCAAGGCTTCCCCTTTGTAAGGGCTCATTAGAGGCCTTTTGGTCATTTTGTAATAAGTGTTTCCCTAGTTTATAAATAGAACCTTTAGGTAATTTTGTCCATTAGACTTTGATGATATATTTTGTAAACTCTTTGAGAGTTTCTTGCAAGGTGGAATTCTTGTGGCAAGTGTGGACATCACTTGTGTTGATAACAACCTTAGAAACGGTGGTTGCTTGGTAATCCAATTCCTTGAGGTCCTGTAAGAGTGTAGGTGATTAATATTACTTGTTTTTTGTGTTTTGGTGTTTAATATACACCTTAGTGCTTAAACTTATAGTATTTTATGTCTCACTATCTATCCTTTTAGTTATTATAATATTGTCTCCATTTTGTTCTTATCTTGTTGAAGCCATGTGTTGTTGTTACCTCCTTGTTGTTTTCATCTTGTTCACCTTATTATAGTTTGGTTGCTAGTTGTTTCGTGTCAATAACACCTTGATATCATCTCTTTCTTGTTCTTGTAATTCAAATTCGAGTGTGGTCCTCAAAGGGTCCTCGATTCTCTTGAACTAGTGGACTATTTTGTGTGTGAATTGTTGTGTTTTTGGGGTGGTTGGTATCAAATCAAGGCTGGTTGTGTTCCGACACTACCAATCTTGGGCTTTTTTAGTTGAAAAAAAAGTTATTCTTGGCTGAGAGCTTGTCTCTTATTGTTGTTGATATTTGGCCGAGTTGGTGTCTAGATTTAGGAGTGTTTTTACTTGTCTTTGTTGTTTCTTGTGTTGGTTCTATTCATCTCTAACACTCTTGAGTCTTGATCCAAGTTCTTGAGCTAGGGTTCAAGTTGTTGAAAATTGTGGGACGGTTTTGTTGTTATTGGTGATGGTGTTCATCTTGTGTTCTTAAAGTGTGTTGAAAAAGTTGTTGTTGATCATGAAAACCATATAAAGAAAAGAAGACTTTTATTTTGTCTTGAAATAATTTTCAAGACCATACCAAAGTAATAAGGATACCAAAAGACTTCCAAAAGTATAGTTACCAAAAAGGAGACTTTTCAAAAATAGCCCAAAGAGGAAAGGAGACAAGACTACCAAAAAGGTTGTCTTACCAATTTGGTGCAAGTAGGTGAAGGACTTTATGAATCATGAAAGTGGAGTCTAAGACCTTGTTTGTCTCTCGTTTGGCCGAAATTCTTGTCTTCCAAATACAAAATTGAACATCTAATTTCTTGAAACAAAAAATTTTCAACTTCAACGATATTTCAACAACCAATAGTAATGTGCCACGTCATCAAGAGCTCCAGAACATTGGAATTCCTAGTTTCACTTTTTTGATTCTATTGGTTTCTATTTTTTTGGTTCTCATACTAATTAGCAAACTAGTAAATACCTACTAGATTGTAGATTAGTTTTTTAGTACGTTTTCCTTCGTGTTAAGCATTGTATTGTGTGCTTTTCTCATTTTTAAGTCTTAGCATTTTCTTTGGTCCAAGTTCGAACATCATTTCTTGAGTCGTTTCAAACAAGAATCTACTCCGTCCTTGAGACACAATTGGGACCAAATAACCTCATTGGAGTATAAGCGAGTTATCAACACTTGTGAGGCCAATAGAGTGAAAACTTCAAAGTGTGAGCGTGAGGGAGTTTGTGGACTATTTTGATACGTCTTCTGGACTAATTTTTGCTAACCTTTAATGTGTTTACTATTTTTGTGTTGTTTGTTTAGTAGTTTTTGATAGGTACAATGGCGGATGAAAGTGAGATGCCTAGTTGTGCTAGTTCTTTCATTGAAAGGTTTAACAATGCTATGGATAGACAATTGGGATCTTTTGAAAGAAGAATGGATGAAATGATAGAAAGAATGGAACAAAGAATGGAATGGATGAAAATTTCTCTTTGCAAGAAGTTGGATAACTTTATAGAACATCCATGCTTTCCTAATCGAATTCCCGTGAGTGGCCATGCTCCAAATACGCTACAAGGTAATCAAACTAACCCTTTCACTCTAGTGAAGGAGGATAATATCCAACTAAGTGTGAGTGATAGTTTGTCTTTAGGTGAGCCGAATGTGCCTTCATTTTATGGAGATAATGTACAACTTAAAATTATGGATACACTAGTTGATCTACCTAGTATTGAAGCCATTGTGCCAAGTGATAGTACATTGTCTTATGGAAGTCATGAAGACCAACTTGTATGTGAAAATGGTGATGTTGAACATGTTGGCCGATTGACTAAGGATGAACCTCTAGTTGTTTTTAGTGTAGATCATGCTAGTATATAGGGGACATTTGATCATAATTTTCATAGTATTGTGGTAAGGAAGTGTGTTCCCAACCCGTGCCCATGGACACTCCACCCATTTGACCCCGGTGATTATTTGAAATACGGTGATGATGTCTTTTGGAATGACTTGATTGTGCATGAAATGTATGGCCTTCCTATCTCGGCTTTCAAACCTATTTGTTGTTCCAAGAATAGTCTCAAGTTTTCCGCTTGATAAGCAACTCTTGTTCCTTGTTTCTTGTCATACTTATGTGGATAGACAAGATATTTCTTTCTTGGGAGAGTATTCAGGTAAGAGAGATATTTGGTTGTATTTGAAGTTTGAGCCACCTTGGAAAGATACTATGATTTATTACACTAATCCTAACCCTCATATCTTGAGGAACTTGTTTGCTTTTCTTTTCTATTGTTTTACAAGGTTTGAATTCGAGGATGAATCCTTTCTAAGGGAGGAGGAAGATACGGGTCAAAGAGGCATCTTAACACTCAAAGAAATGAAGACGTGAGTGAAGACCCAAGCTTTTGGGGTTTCCCATCCAAGTAACAAGCTTTGAAGTTTAGAAAACAAGTCCCAATACTCCAAAGCCGTCCATGAAGTCAAGTCCAAGGCCGCCCCTTTGTAAGGGCTCATTAGGGGCCTTTTGGTTATTTTGTAATAAGTGTTTCCCTAGCTTATAAATAGAACCTTTAGGTCATTTTTTCCATTAGACTTTGATGATATATTTTGTAAACTCTTTGAAAGTGTCTTGCAAGGTGGAATCCTTGTGGCAAGTATGGACATCACTTGTGTTGATAACAACCTTAGAAATGGTGGTTGCTTGGGAATCCAATTCCCTTGAGGTCCCATAAGAGTTTAGGTGTTTAATATTACTTGTTTTTTGTATTTTGGTGTGTAATATACACTTTAGTGCTTAAACTTATAGTATTTCATGTCTCACTATCTATCCTTTTAGTTATTGTAATCTTGTCTTCGTTTTGTTCTTATCTTGTTGAAGTCATGTGTTTTTGTTCTCTCCTCGTTGTTTTCATCTTGTTAAACTTACTGTATTTTGGTTGTTGGATGTTTGGTGTCAATAACACCTTGATATCATCTCTTTCTTGTTTTTGTAATTCGAATTCGAGTGTGGTCCTCAAAGGGTCCTCGGTTCTCTTGAACTAGTGGACTGTTTTGTGTGTGAATTGTTGTGTTCTTCGAGTGTTTGGTATCAGGTTTGTTTAACATCAAGAAAATAGAAAAATTCATTTTTACTTAAATCCAACTATCAAAATCATTTCGAGAAATACCTTAAAGGCTAATATTTTAAAATTATCTGATAGGGAAAAAGAACTTTTAAAGTGTGAGCTTGCAATGATTCCTAGTAGAGTCTGTCTGACTTCAGACATATATAATTCTGTGGCATAAAATGGCTATATGTGTTTAACCGCTCATTATGTTGATTTGATTGGAATATTAAAAAAAAGTGTTAATTTTTTGTCATGTTCCGCCCCCAAATTCTGGAGCAATTTTGGGTCCTTTACTAATCGATTTCATTAAGGAGTGGGGCATAGAAAGAAAATTCTTACTCTTTGGAATAAAGTTCTTTCATATTCGTTGTGGGAACCATGTTTTGAATTTAATAGTGAAGGCGGGTTCGGAGAAAGCTGATGAATTCATTGAAAAAGTAAGAGAAGGTGTTCAGCACATTAAACATTCTGAAGGACGGATATTGAAGTTTGTGGAATGCATTAAGAATCATGGGTTGTCCAGTTCAAAGAAGCTTCGCCAAGGTGTAACTACTCATTGGAATTCCACTTACCAGATGCTTGATAGTGCTCTCCTCTACCAACAAGCTTATGTACAATATAAGTTTCTTAATGTTGATTTTAAAAATAGTCTATTCGAGGAGGAATAGATAAGGGTGGAGGTTATTGCTAAATTTTTTAAGCCTTTTTATGAGATTACTGCACTATTTTCTGGTAGCAAATATCCAACCGCAAATTTGTGTTTGCCGAATATGTGAAAAATTCAAATGTTATTAAAGAAAGCAAGAAATGGTAGTGACTCAATTATGAATGAGATAGCTACATTAATGATAAGGAAGTTTAAAAAATATTGGAGGTCGTGCAGTATGATCTTATCAATTGCCATTGTCCTCGACCCCGATACAAAATAAAGTTGTTAAATTTTTCTTCTCCAAAATAGATCCCGTGACCACCGATACCAAGGTTGAAAAAGTTTTAGATTAATTAGAATTGTTGTTCAAAGAATACTTGATACCTTCAACCTCTATTTCTTTGTCAATGGAGCCCACAACTAGCAATGAAATCGGGGATGTCCTTGAGAAATTTGACATGCTTGAGAATCAGTCAGAGTTTGGTCGAAAGAAAACACAATTGAATTTGTACTTGGAGGATCCTAAGCTTGACCGTAAAGTATATCCGAATTTGGATGTAATTACATATTGGAAAAAAATAGTGCAAGGTATCCCGAGCTCTCTTTGATGGAACGAGATGTATTGAGCATACCTATTATGACTGTAGCCTCAAAATCAACCTTTAGCATAGCAGGTCATGTTATAGAAAATTTTTGAAGTTCAATTTTACGTACAAATGTCAAAGCAAGGTTGTGTTCTAGATATTGGTTTGCAGACAAGAAGGTAAGTCATTATTTACATATTGTGATTTCATTTTGTTATGTTATAACTTATAATAGCCTTATTTTATATTTTAATAGATTACTCTCATACTATGATGGATCGGACAACGATGAGGATGAAATTGTGGTAGGCCTCCAACCGTATCTTGCTATACTTGACTTGCATTAACAAGACAAGAAGGTAAGTCATCTATCTAGTGATTGCTAGACTAGATAGATATTCATTTTTTAGCTCTTAGAAAGTAGATCTCTCTTTTGTAGCATTCACTTTTTTTGTCAAACTGTCTATATGTGTGTTCTATCTATATGTGTGGTTTATCGTGAAGATGTGACGGGGTATTATAGGTGGCATAGTGATCATCTCGCTTCTATCATGAAGATAGTTAGTCGGTGTTGCCTGTGAGAGTTACATTTTAGTGTTAGTGCTGGCTTGAAGTACTCAGCTTATATGTAGATTGCAAACGGTTTCATCAACGGTTATTTTATCACTATTAAATACTTTAGCAACCGAAGAAGGTAAGTTTTTTATTCTGGATGTGTCAACAAAGATTTGGAACCAGTCAATTTATTGTGTTTTGCCCTTTTTCGATTTCAAAGGGTTGGAAAATATTATATTTTGGCTTTTTAAATTATTTCTAAACTTTAAAGAAAACTTTGAAATAATTTAAGAAATTACAGAGTCGCCACTTGATTTTTGAGAAAATATCAAGAAAAACTAAAAATATTACTTAAAAGATTCAAAACAGAAAAAATCTTTTAAGTTTAGAAATTCCGAGTAGGTGGTTCCTATTAATACTCTTGAAAGGTTGTTAAGGGACCAAGAGTATCCGCCAACTTGCGATTATCCGGATTATTTGAAAATAACTTTTGACTAACTTTAAAAGGAAAAGTTAATTTTTTAAAAGAAATTGATTAAGGAAAAATTTACCTTCAAGATTTGTGCAAAATAAATTTTGACGACTTAGCGGAAATTTTTTAACAAAGTCTAAGAAAACTAAAAAAATAATTAGCATATAAAAGAAAAAGGGAGAAACTAAAAGACTTAGGCCAAAATCCACAAACTGTATCCTAAGCCAATTTGGGATTTTGGTCCATCTTCACCTGTCCTAATCTAAATACTTGGGGTTTTGGCCCATAACCTCTCCTAATCTAATCATTCGGGATTTTGGCTCACAACTTGTCCTAAATTATCTTTTGGACCTTTGGGGCCAAAATCTTTTTCACCTGTATTAAATTACAACTTTGACTTCGGGGCCCAAATGAATGAATAAATAAGTGACTAAATGAATAAATAAAAGTAAGGTAATAATAAAAATCGAAACTTTTCAGATCTCTTAGCGACCTCATCAATGAGTTTTTGATCCGTTTTTTTTCTTTTTTTCATCTTCTTACACCTGCACATCATATAATCGATATTGGACTTAAACTTCGAACTTGACTAAAAAATATGAGCCTTATTGGCCCATTACGAAATGCAAGAGGAAAGGAGTTCATTTGAAGTGCAAAGCAGATTCATGCAAAGAAAAACATAAAAAGAAAAAGAATTAACAGATGTTCAAAAATTCTACACTTAATAGATAAATGATGAGATGGAAAAAATTTCATTCTAAAGCATAAAGAAATAGTGAACTATGATATCAAAGCAAATCAAATTATCCAATGAAAAGGAAATTAACCCATCTTTTAAATAATCTTACGAAAAATTGATTCTAGCACAATATAATCAACTAGCCCTTGAAAAGAAGACATGGATCCACAAGCATAGTTGCCTAAAATTTAGACAAACATTTCCTATAGATTAACACATAGTTGCACCAAATACTATGATATGGTAAAGTCTAAGGCATGTTTTCATTAAAGAAAGAAAAGGGGAATGAATAAGAGATGAGGAAATCTTTCATTGCACCTCAAATATGAAATACAAGATGTATTAATGCAAGAACACTTTTTCAATACAAAGTGGAGTCAATCAACAGATCTATAACTTGAAGAAAAATTCATGGTATTATGTGATAACAATGGGACGTCTAAATGTACAAAAATATTTTAAGAAGTAAACCAATAAGCGAAGTGAAGTGAATTGCATACATTAAACATGTTTGAAAAATTATATTCAAAGACAAGATAAGAAAAATCATAAAAGATTAATTGTAAGGAAAATTTGTCCAAGTATGCCAACTCCTATTTTAGTTTTACACCCTTTCAATAAAATCTATAACTCTAACAAATTTTCAATTTAAACTAGAGAAAATCAAAGACGATTTTGACCTTGAAGACGAGTAATCATGACCACAAAAATATATCAAAAAAAACTATGACAAGAAAAATAACTCTTTAATCAAAAGAATTAAGAATCGACAAAGGAGTTGGATCTTAAAAGTAGCATTTAAATTACAATTTTTACATGTGAATGAGCCAACTATGACATGTATGTCAAAGTAGTCAACTTCAACCTTAAGTGATGATTTTAAAAATCGCTAGGCCACAAACATAGCACACTATGATATGTCTTTCAAAAATAACACCAATAATTCCTAGGTACAAGTAACTCACTACTTCGATATGAGAAACAATTTCACAGACCCTTAACAATAGTAACTATTCTTTTTTGACATAAAGGAAATAACTTTACATGCTAAAAATGAATATATCCACCAATAACGAATTTAAACAAGGTATGAGTACGTATTTTAATCAAGCAAAGATCGAAACTTCATTCGTCTAATTTATTAAGACGAAACAAACAATAGTGACTATTTTTTTTCGACACAAACGAAATAACTTTACATGCTAAAATTGAACATATCCATCAGTAACGAATTTAAACAAGGCATGAGTATGTATTTTAATCAAGCAAAGATCGAAACTTTATTCATCTAGTCATAATAATCAAAGAAGAAAGTCAAAGAAACACGTTCAATAATTATTAGATCATTTCAGACCATGGACATAAAAAATAACCATAATATTGATATCATAACATCCTATGGCCTTCAAGGTCATCTACAACAAACAATCCCAGCAAATAAAATTACAACTACACAGCTACGAAACTACAAACAAGGAGATGAAGAAGAAAACCATAACAAAACCAAAAGAAAAAGGTGTGTTTACCTTTTATGGAGTAGCAAATCGGGACTTCAAGCTTTCTTAGAAGTCTTGATCACCACTGAAAAAAAATCTTTCGAGAACCCCGATTAGCATACTGCTTTAAAAATTTTACTAAAAAAAGTGTAACTTTTTGCTCAAAAGTTTTTTCCACTCTTTGAGACTTGATTTTCTACCAAAATAGTGGTAGTATTTATAGAAAAGGATGATGACTCAATCCTTTGAATCCACTAATGTGGGAGAAAGAACTTAGGAGTATTTTGGGAATTTGAAATTGAGGGTAAGGTTTGTTGGAGGATAAAGTGAGGTGGAATTGTACAATTTATTAAAAATTTTAAATTTTAAATATTTAAATTTTGGGATTTGAATTGATTTTGGGGGCCGTTGAACATTGGGTTTCCTGGTTCAAATCATTTTCATCGGGTTGGATTTGGGTTGAGGCCAAAATTAGGTTTTACCGATTTATTTGGGTTTTGATGGGTTGATATTAGAGTTTTTTGTCGTTGGAATTATTGTTGGTTGATGTTGTTGTCGATGATATTGTTGTTTTGCTGATGTTGTCGTCGCTAATACGGTGTTATTAGAATTAGTTTAAGGAGAAGGTGGACCGAATACTGGGCCAAATAATTGGGCTGGGCCGTTAAATATTGGGCCTGAGAGGTGTTAATTTGGAAAAATAGGCTGATGGGTTGTTGTTATTTGGGTAGATTATGTATTTTTGGGGTTATTTAAAAATAACCTCAATTAGTTCAGGATCTAATCAATTTTATTTAATTTTTGGCCAAATTGAAAATCAATTGGTCAATTGCATTTCAATTGTGGCCAATTTTTTAATTATGACCAAATTTAATAAATTAACAAAATTCAATTGAAATTTGATATGAATTAATACCTTGTTTAATCTTGAGCTTCCTGATTTAATAAAAATTAAATAAATATTTTTTAAAATAAATTATTTTCAAGAACAAATTACATTTAAATCAAGATTTTAACCATTTGAATTTATTTTCAAGATAAGCCTTCATTAAAATAAGATATTTTGTAAAATAAATATTTAAGTAACAAAATTATATAATTGAATACGATAATATATAATCGCTACTTAAAATGATAAAATTTCTCAGATAAACACTTTGAAAAGCTTTTTATTCAGATAAAATAAATATTATAATTTTATTTAAAAATCAAAGAAACTCGAATCTAAACTTAGTTGTAGAGGAAAAAAATTAGGTGTCAACATATTGGATAAGTAATATAACTGTCATATATTATCTAGTATCTAGATCTTCAAAATTCCCCTAAACTGAACTTCTATTTGTTGATATCAATGTCTTTTGAAGCTGATATGCAGTTAAAAGATTTGTAAATTGAGTGTATTCTGTATATTCAAGATTGAAACTTCTAAACTCCAGTAGGTTAGCAGAGAGTGAGACCAAAGATTCAAATACCATCCTTATTACATAAGTACCATTATATTACATGTGATCATCTTAATTTAGTGTCTGGCAGTTTGAATAGGAAAGAAGTTAGACTCTTTCTTGGGTTGGAAATATATTTCACTTACCCTTCTTCTGTCTTTTTTATTAGGGAGGGATTTAACATTCTGAATATTTGATCTTTCTATCGGTGTTTTCTCTGAATAATCCATACTAGGCGTGCAAGAACTTCATTGCCCCTCGAAAGGAATTTACTTTTAAAACTTCACATCCTTCGCTTTCAATCAGTAAGTACACCATGGAGGTCTTAAATTCCACCTTTCAAAACCACACCCTTTGAAATCCCCTTTTCTTTAAACCTCCCTAATCCCTCTAAGCGGAAGCCTGGTTATAATTATACGTTTCAGCCAATTGATGTCGCTTCAATTGATTCTCCTTGTAAAGGATGGTTGGTGAAGTTTATAAAAATAGTAGATGGAAAAGTGAGGGTTTTGAATCCATTAACTGGTAGACTTACCAAGGATTTACTTGATCATATGCCTAAGGTATTGAATTTACTAGATTTTTCCATTTCGGAGGTTTACAAATCTTATCATGTCCAGTACTATAATCCTTTGAGGTCTTTGTTAGGTGACTATGATGTAGGCTATGTTAGGAAAGTTTTGCTTCTTAATTAACAGCTGTAATGAAAGGAGTAAGAGGAATAGGTTTTCATTAATAGCGATTGACCGTTATGGTTTGTTACATTATTTGAAGTCCAGGGATGGGAAGTAGATTAGGTTGACACATTCTAGTTCCTACATTGATGATATCGTTGTTTATAAGGGGAATTTTTATGTTGTTGATCGATATGGTGAGATGGTAAAATTTAATTCCTTATTTAATAAGATAATGGTAGCTTCCAAATTATCCAATGGTGATAGGAGAAAGAAACAACTGGTGGAATCAGAAGGGCGGTTGTTTTTGGTTGATAGTAGTTCAGATTACTGTAAGATTTCGAGTTTGTGGTTCTTCTTTCTTTTATTATGAATTATTTTCATGAGAATTAACAATTTAACCTTTTCTTGTAGTTTAACGGTGGTTTTAAATGAAAACATAACCCATTTATCATCTTGTATATTTGTTATTTAGCCAAAATATGTGCAAGACTTGTAGTGACTGCACTGCAAGTTTGGTTATTGCAGTGAGTAGTGACATTATAGTTGTTGTATGTGTTGTTCTTTTTTGGAAAATTTGCATACAATTTATATTTTTTCGGTGAAGTGTTAGTATTCATGATTGAAACTTCTAGTTATGTATTGATGATAGTTTTATCTTTGGATGGATATCAACTTATGATGCCATATTGGCGATAAACAACTCATTCACTGTGTGTATCATCTTTCTTTGTTTTGGTGTGAGTCTGAATGTTAAGGAGTTCATTTTGATGATAAGTTGGTGATTCATCATGATATAGGTTATATTGATGGTGAACTTACACTGCGAATACTGCATATTGTTGGTTCTTGAAAAAGCTTAGTCATGATTTCAGAATCTTAATTAATTGAGATGTAGATTCTTTGAGTTTGTAGAATTGAACAAAGCAGTTTTGTGCTCTTTTCTTTCCCTGTAATGTAATTGAAAGCAGTCTACACATTTTTGTTGACAATGTGATACAATTCGTGTTTTGATATTTCATTCACTTTTAAACTTAAGATTACCTTCAGATGCATCCGGCAAATACTTGTTTACTACTATTAATGTTAATGCTTGTCTACATCTATAAATTCTTGTCTTCAGATGTAGCAAGATATGAGATGTGTCCATTATGCATCAAATTCTACTTATTTGAAGCATCATAGCAATGACATTGCATTTGCATATATCATGGAAATTCTAAGTGAAAATGTGGGTTGGAACCATTTTACCCAATCCATATTTACCCATATTTATATAGGCGGATTGCAATCCAAACCATTTTGCTCAATCCATAGTTAACCCATCCAAATTGAATCCAATCTGCCTGTTTTCCACCCCTAAATATGATAAAGGTACACTATTTGCTAGTATTAGATCAATGAAAGAACGTAGGCCTCCAAGCAGGAGCTCGGGCCGACCGGCAACTGAGAGAAGGACCCCTAGCAATATTGTCAGGCATTTTCATCTACAAGCAATATCTCTACTAGTAGGGTGTCTGCTAAAGAGACAGACGAATGCTCCCCTACATCCCCCCCTCCCAAGGTATTAGGTCTCTAAGGCATTAACCCAGGAACAAAATCAGAAGCCCCCCTCCACTTAGATTAAACCACATATTCATTTGTCTGTGGTCTTTTTACCAAATATGAAGAAGTATTTGTTGTTTTTCTTTTTTCCTTTAGGCAAAGAGTCTGCCTCTGAAAGCTCCCCAGCTTTTTTAATCCACTAAACGAGCAGAAGTTGGTAGCCCTCAGGTATCAAAATAAAGTTGTGCTATTTGATTATAGCAGCGCCAACTTTGATTTTTGAAAGGAGAAAGCAATTAGAGTCAACATCGACACTTGAAGTATGAAAACTAATAGAGCACGCATACTGTGATCATTATAGATCCACTCTTTCTTGGTGGATATCCATTCCCAAGTATGTTCCTCTGAACATATGGTTCGATAATCCTCTGGACTCGGGTACGGATATCCACAAGGGGTTCCTCTGAACACATGGATTCGATAATCCTCTGGACGCAGGTACGGATATCCATAAGGGGTAGAACTCAAGCTTTTGATGCCATAAACAAAAATGATAAAAGGAAAATGCAAGAGATAAAGTTATATAAAAAAATGATAAGAAGATCTTACGCTGACAGCTCCATTCCTCCAAGAGAGTGGGTCACCCGAAAAGAAAGTAAAATAAATGAACACATACTTGTCTTACAGATGATGGTCCACCTCATCCAAATCTGAGAAGACACCCTTACTCCCCCGAAACTTAATGGTAAACAACTTTCATGGATGAACAAAGGAGTATACTGATAACATAACAAACTAGGGAATTGAAACTAAGATAAGAAACAAAGAAGAAAAGATAAAGATAGATAGATAAAGCAATAAGATAGACACAAGAAGAGAATGGACGGCAAACAAAAGGTATATTGAACCCTTAATCCTCAATTCAATATTCAATCAAGCACCTAAATCTTACGTAGACCTTTAGGGAATTAGATTCTTGAGCAACCCACATTTTTAAAGGAAAGATCAACACAAGTGATTCCACGCTTGTCACTCACTCACAAAGTATTAATCATTCATAATTCATCAACAACTACCTACTAAATGAAAGAAAGGCTTTACTTATAGTCTAAGTTTAATTATTACATCTTATGGTCTCAAAAGTAACCCATTTGAGAAAGACAAGTCATAGAAGCCTACGAAGCCTCCGCTTAAGCATTTGGGGCGCACATGGGGCATGTGTCTAGAGTATAGTGGACTATTTTGACCCGCTCTAGCATATCTAGAGCGGGTTGGGTGCGCTTTCAAAGAGAATGGGGAGCTTGTTCTCTTTCGAGGGCTCTAGCCCCATCTTGACTTCCCTTGGCTCCTTTAATGTCCCTTGACCCCTCTTGATCATCATAATCATCCAATTGGCACCCTTTGAGAGCCACCAAGGAGTCATCAAGTGCCTCTTGAACCATAAGCTTCCTTTCCAAAGATTCGGAGGTAATTTGGATTGTATCATCCTCTCCTTATTGAAGAAGATTTGTCCTCGAATCTACAACCTTAAAGCATAAGAGAAGAACATAAAACCAATATATCCTTGAAGCATGAGGGTTAGCACAAAATTTTCTATTAAAATATCCATGCCTAGGAGGTACATATTTGAAATATATCCAAGTATCAAAATGGTGAATTTAGGGTATATAACCCCCATAAAATGAGAACGACTTGCTCACTCAAGAAATTTGGACAATGGGGAAGAATAGAGGAACCATGGTAATCAATCAACCACTCATGAAAGTTCACATGGGTTCCATGTCTCATTAGGCACGTCACCCCTTAAAAATACTAATATTTGTTGAAGATCTTAGCCCTTACACAGTAGGGGTCCATCAAATGGATTACGAATCCCCCAAGAAAGACTTTCCATCAAAGGGAAGGATGCCAACATTCTCAATCAAACATTGTTTGTCATCTAAACCAAGCAACAAGTTGGGTGTTTGGAAATCATCACATCCCATTAGATTATCGGGAATGGAAGAACTAGCCAAAAATATAGGTCATAGAAATACTCACTTTCCCTAAAGGTGCCATTTTTACTATTAATTTACCCTCTACATGACCATTGACAATTTCATAAGCAAAGAGAGGGTAGAGAAAGATATCACGCAATTTAACTTCAACTAAGGTGTTCTCATGCATATACTCATTATTGGATTCAAGATCATCACCATGAGTATTCCATCAATAGAGGCACATAAAGAAGAAGGAATAGTTTCCAAACAAGTAACACCTTTCCTTTCAAGGGGTGAATCCTCAAGTAGACACAAATCACTGCTATCATTAAGGGAGTCATTACTCAAGTCATCACAATAATCAAGCAATTCATCCTCATAATTATCAAACATGAGTGGGGTGTCGTATAAAGGATCACAACCATAATCATTTTCCTAGGAACAATTACTAATTAGGTTTCTCAAACATTTAAGTAAATCAAACTTATTATCACCCAATTGATCATTCCTTTCCAAAACTTCACATCCCTTTTCCTTAAGAGTACTCTATCTTCAAAGAAGAGATTTATATCCTTAGGAGAAATATTGTCACACCATAGTAGGTTATTATATGGGATATAGCCCTCAAGATGAGCTAAATCATCAATGTTATCCACGCCACTAAGTAATCCACTATGAGTGATTTCATCACCTTCAAACAAGATATTATTCTTAGAGATAGCAAAATCTATCCATAAAGATGATTTAGAGCATGTATGTTCACTCTCTAAAAGACAACTATCAAGTGTCAAAGATGTTTCATACATATGGTTATCCCTATAAGCCAAACAAGCAATAGGACCCTCACCAACTAGGTTCACACACAAGTTGGTCTATATAGGTTTCACAAGACAATGTACTATCACTCAAGACAATGGCTTTAACACTAGGTGGACACAAATCGATCTTACTCGAAGATTCAATTAGGTCATCATTAGGATCACTAGTCAATACATGCTCTCAACTTATACATTATCTGACACGACCTAAACCAGGTCCTTGTCGTAATGGGAATCTTAAGTCCGAGAAGGATTGGAGACCACCCCCAATACCTAATCCAACAAACCAATATATACCCTGAGTCGGATAAATTCGAACATTATAACAAGATAGAGTAATTTACAACTCAAAGACTTTGGGATAGGTCCATGACCATGACCAACCTAAATAAGTCAAATCAACCAATACCAACTAACAACCATAGCATAATCAAATCCATATCCATTCTATAACATACCCAAGTCCATAGTTTTACATACAAAGCCTCTAAAATAGACCAAGAATATCTGGTCGGGACATGCCCCCGACCATAGCAAAGATTAAATGTCCAAGTTTAAACAAATAAAGACATAAAGAATCTTAAAGCAAGAAATGGAGCCTTCTAAATTATGGAAGCTAACCACTTCAATTCAACCCAAGCTATCCCCGAATCCAAGTCACTGAGCAGAGGTGTAATAGTATGACCAACACCTACATTGCATAGGGATACGTCGTTTTAAGACAGTTAGCAGTTGGAGAGATAACATGTAACTCAAGGATAAGGATAATATAATGCCAATAGTTCATAACTAATCAATCAATGCATATAACAAATGCAATACATATATATGCACATATACCATGCCAGCGTACGGAACTAGGTTTTAACATGGACCTTTGAAATATTAACCCGGGTTGTGTAGCTTAGCTGTCATGTTAATAACACCCATGGGATATATGGGCTCCAGTTCTCACCCCCTAGTTGGGAATCGGTTTGTTTAGCCGTACAAACCAGAGAATGATTTTACGTATACGCATGGGGGAGTCAAACCTCCCACTCATATACTAAGATAACTTAGTCACCTAATTATGTAGTATGACATGGGGAACTCAAACCTCCCACATCACATATTATAGGAGACTTGAACCTCCCGGTCATAGTAAGTAAGAGGACTTGAACCTCAGGCCATTTTGACCCCCACATCGACAAATGCGGTTTCAAGTATTGATCCCCCCAGGGCCTCCACCTTCAAAACTCAACTACATAACCCTCTTTAAAGCCCAATTAAAATATCCATTACATATACACAACCATTTAACCAATTACTTACCAAAGGTACTTTATTGTTATCGCCATACCAACACCGCTTGCAAGTGTACAACATGCCATTACCATTATCAATTAACCAATCATTCATTTGACTTCGGTACTGGGACCCATTGTCTGCCAATGACACCAATTCAATTCAATTCAAAGTTTAGGGACTCTAACCTATTATCTAGTAAAGATATAAATCAATTTAATGGTTAGTGACTCAAACCCTTTTAGCTAATTAAACCACTAAGGTTACCATTTAAATCCTTATATGGCCAACAAGGCCTTCACAAAACATTTACCAAACATTCATATTTATTAGGTCAATGCCTTAGTTCAAAACACCATTTAACATGTGACTAGTTTATTCTCTTAGACATTTTCACAAACATGTTGAGGGGATACCATCATCAAGGCGAAAACCAAAGTAAAAATCATCAAATTTAGGGTTAACCATGACCCATTTGTTAAACTATAATTACCAAGCACCAACATGTGCAAAGCCATCATAAAAACATGTATAAACACAATTTAAACCAAGAGTAAACAATATTCAACAATATGCAACAAAACCCTCTACACTGGTTTTCAAAACCACCATTAATGATCCATAATCAAAGCTTTAAACACATGATTTTCATGAATTAACAACGCGAAAATAGTTACATGCCTTATTCATGAAGATTTACGAAAAGGAATTGACTCTTGAGCCTCTAGATGAACACCTTGTAGAAACCCTAGCCCAATCTTCAAGAGAGGGTTCAGAGAGGATTTTTTAGAGTGTTTTAATTATTCAAAGTGTGTTATCAGAGGCCATAAAGTGTTATAATATATGGGAACTTAAGGGTTTTGGGGTGGGAAATGTCCAGAATACCCTCACCTTAAAAGCTGAAAATGGTGCATTGAAGGGTACGACCACACCACCCAAACCGTACCCATAATATATAAGTGGTACACACCACTCGTACACTAGGTAGTAACTTAGACCCAACACTTTCCAAGATAAGACCACAAGGGTCACTCGTATCCATAACATACGATTGGTACCCTTAAACCGTACCCTCAGAAGAATCATCTAGGCTAGACATAGGACATCATATAGTTTGGTACTATACTTTTTGTAACCTAATATATGAATAGTATGACGTCTTCTCATACCTTGGAAACTAAAAAATCAAACCACACTGATTATTATACGATTTGAGGACCCTAAATTGTACCCATATCATACGACAAGTACCCATAAGTTGTATGATGTCCAGAAGCTCAAACTCAAGGAATTTTCTAAAGGTCCAAACTCGGGTGTTTCAATTCTCCCCAACTTGGATCATTCATCCTAGAATGATGGGTAAAGACAAGCACAAGCACTATTTAACACAATATTACCCATCAAACTTCCCTTTTATCAAGTTAGAAAACAAAGACATAAAATAATGATATTGAGAACATCACATACCTCAAGCATGAATTTCTAAAATGGGAAAAAATATGGATACTTGGAATTCATGTCCTCTTTGCTTCCCAAGTAGCTTCCTCAAACTTTTGGTTCCACCATAGAACCTTCACAGAAGCCATATCTTTCATTCACAACCAGAGAACTTATCGATCCAAGATCTTAATCTGGACTACCTAAGAAGATGAGGAATCTGAAATACCCAACCCTTCTAAGGAAATAATCGATGAAGGATCAGCTACACACTATCTCAACATAGAGACATGGAAAATCGGATGAATAAAGATCAAACTAGAAAGCAACTCCAGCTTATAAGCAACATTACCAACCCTCTCCATAACCAAGTACGGACCAATATAGTGAGGACTTAATTTCCCCTTCTTACCAACTCTCACTACTCCCTTCATGGGAGACACCTTCAAGAACACCCAATATCCAATGTCAAACTCTAAGTCCCTCAGCCTGATGTATGTATAGGTATTTTGGAGACTTTGGGCAGTCTTAAGCCTATCCTGAATCACCTTCACCTTCTGTCCTCAACCTATAAAATTAGTTACGAATATCACGCCTCACCAATTCAATCTTTACAATTTACCACAGACACAACACTACGAGACCTTGAGTCTATCTGTACATTGCTCCCATGTTTAAGCCTATTCAAAGCTAAAATAGGTTAACTTAGGCCACAGTGCTCTATCCCTTGCATCCCTCCAAAATGCTACTCTGCCCCATCACTACAGTCGAACATCACACCTCATCAAGATTCCTAACTACCCACCACCATGATTGGTATATCTATGAATCACAACGTTCAAGCCTACCTTTATTATACCTGTTGTATGGTCTACCTCACCAAAGATTCAGTAACCTCTAAAAAATTATCGCCTTGTAACCACTTATTAGGGGTACATACATCTATGCTTCTAAACACTCAACACTCTATTTTTAATTCCTTAGAATACCATCATTACTTCTCTAATATCATATCCCTATACCTCAACAAGTTTTAACCCTGCAATAAGTGTTCACATAGGCCATCTACTTCTCCCCCAGTTCAGCCGTAGCTAGCACCAGGTAACAACTCCTTAGACTTTCTTGTGCTAAGAAATCTTAAGGACATAAGCTAGGCATACACGTCACCCCTAGCTCAGAACTAAGTATACATTACTCTTGCAACCCAAGATTTTTATCCATCTAATGATTTAGCCGCTACTCCTACTTTAACACTTAGGCCTCATACCTATATAACAATTACATATTCCATTATTTCATAAGGCATCATCCAAACTCTCTCGCATATTACCTCACTGTACAAATTTAACCCCATAAACCTTACATCACTATCCTCGAGTTAATATTCTTATCACTACCCTTAGCATCAAAACTTAAACTTGCATTTAACAACGATCATGTATCACCCACGAAATATTCGTAAAACATACTAGCCTACCCCACAAGGAGGTTACTCTAAATTCTTTATCCCATTGTCGATAGCCTATACACATTCAAAGAATTCTACTTCCTTACTCACAAAACATAAGAGCACCCTATGGAGAAATATTAGGGTAGACAAAAACCCTTATCAAGAATCCATTTCATAGAAGAGGACGGAAATAGGACGAGTATCTGGAACAAGGCCAATACCAAAAATCAATTTCCCTATTGGGAGGGACACCAGGAAGGTCATCAGGAAACTCATTTACCAGGTAACCAAAATAAATTCTAAATAAGGATCCTCCGAGTTAGAATCTTTAACTTGAACCAAAGATATGGATAACCTTTGGAAATTAACTTCCGGGGTCTAAGATATGAGATGAACTTCCCCTAGGCACTAAGAAACCCTCTTACCATACAATGACCGGCTCATTAGGGAATTGAAATATGATCTTACTGATTCGACAATCTAGAGATGCATAACCCAAGTGCAACCAATTTATCCCCAATGTAACATTGAAATCCACCACATCTAATTCAAACAGACCCACTAAAGTTTTCTCACTACTAACAAATACCAGACCCCCTATAGACTCACCTAGCAATTACAGAATCACCTATCAAGTAGATACAGAAAAAAATTAGAAATAAACCCAAGACCAAAGCCAAAATGCATAGCTAGAAATGGGGTAGCATAAGAGAGAGTAGGCCCTAGATCAAGTAAATAGTACACATCATAAAGAAAGAGTTTCAATATATCGAGGATAATATCAGGAGATATTTTAGACTTATGGAGAGTAGTGAGAGCATCACGACAGTTTCGACTAGAGCCAAACCCAAAAGTAGCACCTTTTGGTGTAGGAGATGATGGAGAGGTAATAGGAATCTAGTTGAACCCAAAAGCAACTCTAGAAAGATAATTATACTACATATGACTAATCTGACCACAAGTAAAGCATCAATTCTTCCTTTTATGACAAAACCCGCGATGTAACTGGACACAAAATTGGTAAGGAGGATAGGGTAGAACCAACTGGCACCATTACACGGGTATTGGGCACCTCGTTCCCTAGGACTACTATTTTTTTAAAATTAGCATGCACCGAACAACCTATGGTTAGGGGCTCTAACCGATGGGTAAGAACCAGATTTTCCCAACTCTTTTCCTTAGTCCATTGTTTCCCATGACTACCACTACTGCGATGACCCTTACCCTGCTCTAAATATATGAACTCCTTGTTCTTCCTTTCCCCTATCATCATTTGACTCCTCCTCCTACCCACAAGATTGGATTGGTGTGACAGAGAAACCACTATCTGGGTCAACAGTTGAATAGAATGTCAAAACTCTACACTAGAAATATCTCCTTGAGGTGACTGAGCAGGGGTGTCACCATATGGAGAAAGAGAAACCAGGGGACTCCGTAAGGTCCATCAGAAGCAGCGACCCTAGACTGGATTTGTACCCTCCATTCAAATTGTTATTAGTAGGGATAGAAGAGTTCCTACGAGATCCAAATTTTCTTAAAGCCATGATCTGAAAGACAAACAAATAAAAATAAGAGAGATTTGAGACTTTAGACTCTATAGATCGAAATAGAACAATAAGAAACAAAAATATTCCTAAATGTCTACAGCCTCTTGATTATAAGTGTGGTGCATAACACAACCATAAGCAAGAATCTACTTGACACAACTTTGTGGAAACCCCATGATACTAAAACCTAGGCTCTGATACCAAATTGATACGACCCAAACTAGGGTCTTGTCGTAATGGGCATATCGAGTCCAAGAAGGATCGGAGACCACCTCCGATACCCAATCCAACCAACCAATATATACCCTGAGTCAGATAAATTCCGATATTATAATAAGGTAGAGTAATTTACAACTTAAAGACTTTGGGATAGGTCCATGACCATTAACAACCCAAGCAAGTCAAACCAACCAATAACAACAACCATAACATAACCAAATCCATATCCATTCCATAATATATCCAAGTCCACAGTTTGTCCATACAAAGCCTCTAAAATGAACCTAGAATATCCGTATGGGACGTGCTCCTAACCACAGCCAAAAACCAATGTCTAAGTCTAAACCAATAAAGAAATAAATAAAATCAAAGAAAGAAATAGAGCCTTCCAAAGTATAGAAGCTCACCACTTCAAGTCAACCCAAGTTGTCCCTGAATCCAAGTTATTGAGCATGAGGTATAATATTATGATCAACAGTTGCATCGCATGGGGATACAGAATCAAAAGATAATTAGCGGTTGGAGTGCTATTATATAACTCAAGGATAAGGATAATATAATGCCAATAGTTGAAAACTAATCAATCAATTCATATAACCAATGCAATACATATATATGTATATATACCATGCTGGGTAGGGAAGTTTTTTTTAACATAGGCCTTTGAAATCTTAATCCGGGTTATAAAGCTTAGCTGTCATATTAATAATACCCACAGGCTATATAGGCAACAGTTCTCACCCCCTGGCCGGCCCCAGTTTGTGTAGTCGCACAAACCAGAGAATGATCTTACGTATACGTATGGGGGACTCAAACCTTCCACTCATATACTTAGGTGACTTGGTCACCCGATCATGTAGTGTGATATGGGAGACTCAACCCTCCCACATTATATATTATAGGAGACTAGAGCCTCCCAGTCATAGTAAATAAGAGGACTCAAACCTCAAGCCATTTTGAACCTCGCATAGGCAAACACGATTTCCATTGTTGATCCCCTCGAGACCTCCGCATTCACAACTCGGCTGCACAACCCTCTTTAAATCTTAATTAAAACATCCATTACACATACACAACTATTTGACCAATTACTTACCAAAGATACTTCGTTGGTATCAACATACCAACACCACTTGCAAGCGTACAACATCAGTCCAATTCAAAGTTTAGTGACTCGATCTTATTATCTAGTAAGATATAAATTAATTTAATATTTAGGGACTCAAACCCTTTTAGTCAGTTAAACCACTAAGTTTATTATTTAAATTATTACATGGCCAACAAGGATTTCATAAAACATTTACCAACCATTCATATTCATTAGGCCAATGCCTTAGTTCAAAACACCATTTAACATGTGACTATTTTATTTTCTTAGATATTTTCACAAACATGTTGAGGGCATACCATTATCCAGGCCAAAACCAAAGTAAAAACTATCAAGTTTAGGGTTAACCATGACCTATTTGTTAAACTACGATTACCAAGCACCCACATGTGCAAAGCCATCATTAAAACATGTATAAACACAATTTAAACCAAGAGTAAACAATATTTAACAATATGCAACAAAACCCTCTACCCTGGTTTTCAAAACCACCATTAATGATCAGTAATCAAAGATTTAAACATATGATTTTCATGAATCAACAAAGAGGAAATAGCTACATGCCTTATTCATGAAGATTTATGAAAAGGACTTGACTTTTGAGCCTCTAGATAAACACCTTGTAGAAACCCTAGCCCAATCTTCAAGAGAGAGTTTGGAGAGAATTTTTTTAGAGTATTTTGATCATTCAAGGTGTGCTATGAGAGGCCATAAAGTGTTATAATATATGGTTACTTAAGGGTTTTAGGGTGGTAAATGTCTGAAATACCCTTAGGGTAAATGGTAAAAAAAATAGTGCGCAAGAGAGTACGACCACACCACCCAAACCGTACCCACAACATACGAGTGGTGCCCACCACTTATACCCTAGGCAGTAACTTAGACCCCAACACTGTCTAGCATATGACCACAAGGGTCATCTCATATACATAACATATGATCGGTACCCTTAAATCGTACCCTCAGCAGAATCATCTAGGCTAGACACAGGATATCATACGATTTGCATTATACTTCTTGTACCCTAACATACGACTATTTTGATGCCTTTCATACCTTGGATAGTAAAAACCCAAACCACACTGATTATCATATTAGTTGAGGACCCTAAATCATACCCACATCATACAGCAAGTACCCATAAGTCGTATGATGTCCAGAAGCTCAAACTCAAGAAATTTTCTAAGGGTCAAAACTATAGTATTTCATATCGTCATGAAGTAAAGAGATATTGGGCTCATCTAAAGATAATCTATCACTCACACTGAGTTGGCTACTAGCCTCACAATGATCTTTCACATTTACTAAAGTGCAAGAGTTAGCTTGGTTACCTTGAAGTTTGTTTAGAGCATGTCCACTCAAGGGAGCTTGAAGGTTGGAGTTACAAAAGTTTAGAAGATTGATCATGTTATTCATCCTCCCACACATGTTATCTATCTTATGGTTGAGAGCTTCAAGGGTCACTAAGATAGCATTTGAGGTGTTGTCATCCATCGTACCTAACAAAAGAAATATTAAACAAAACTAAAACAACAAACAAGTTAAGGTTAGGAAATTAACCTCACAACCTCTCAAAGTTCATACCTTTGTGTTGTCTCTCAATTGGCATTACAAGTATTAATAATTTATTTATACTCCAATAAGCATGCTTGGTTCCAATTGTGGCTTGAGGTCGAAATAAATTTTTATTTGAAAAGACTGAAAGAAAAATATGTACTAACTTGAGTCAAAAACTAAAAACGGATTCAAAAAGAGAAAAGCATGAAAGAAGTAGGACGACAAAAGAAGTTGGACTCAAGAACTACTCAACCAACTTTGTATTGGGTTCAAAACCATGAAGACAATAATTTAGATGACAAAGAAAAACATACTAAAAATATGATTATTATATAGTTTGGTCAATTGGACTACATATGAAAACCTAATATAAAAGAAAGCATAAAAACAATTAAAGAGAAAATCTCTCCCTAAACAAGACTTTTTAACATACTACATTGTGGATTCTATAGTGTTATGGAATGAGAAAAGGAGTCTTCTATTTATAGATGTCCAAACGCTTTCCTCCAAGAAAGGGGTTTGCCAAATATGAAAAAATTTTATATTCATTTTAGGAAAAATAAAATTAATTATGATACTACTTTTATTCTCCTTCAATAGAAAATTAAAACTTAAATTTGGTAAGAAAATCAAGGCAAAAATCCTAACACTTCGTAGGTGAATTACTAGTTGTTGATAGTTTAAGAATCAAGAGATGAATTTAGGAATAAGAAGAGAAACTAAGGAATCAAATTTGAGAAAACTAGAGTTTAGAAGTGTTGAATTCTTTTGGTGAATTGCATTTGAAGTGTGTTTGAAAAGAGCCGAGGTAGCTTGGGCACATCCTTAACGCATGCCCAGCGCCTATGGGGCTGTCTTGATCTGCTTTAGTAGGTCTAGAGCAGACCTAGCACAGGACAAGAGCATTCTAAATGCAGGACAAATTATTTTGAGCTGCTGCAGTAGCTCAGACATAGATCCAAGGCAAATCAGGCACAAAACGCCGAGCAACTGCACTTGAAGTATCGTTTTTGCCCTCTTATGGCCCCTTTTTATCCTCTTCTCTTGGGATATTTTTTGGCTACTCAAAGGTTGTTTGTACTAAAACTTTTGCATTCTTTTTTCTTCTCCTTTTAGAATCAAACAAGCAATTTTGCTAAATATATCAACTTAAATATAGCAAGAACACCAATCTTTCTAACTTTTTCTCCTTAGCTTGAAATGAATTGAAATTTTGAACTTTAAGAACTTTTCAACATTTTCAACTCATTCCACACATTATTTTACTCAAATTCTTCAGCAAAATCTTCAGATTTCAATTCACTTCAAACTTATTTAACCCAAGTTTCCAACAAGGATAGAACACTCAAATTAGCTTTGATTTGACTCAAATTTGATTTAGACTCCTATAGTGTTAGAGCACAATTCTAACACTAGAAATACAAGAAAATACAAAAATCAAAAATTCAAAATTTGACCTAGGACCAAAAATATGAATAGTAACTTTTTTTGTGATTTTTAATTTTTCAAGACGACTAGACGCAAGATTGACTTTGTAGAAATGAAACCAAGCTCGGCTCTGATACCAAATGATACCAAAATAAACTACGGAATCAAAACTAAGCTAATAAAAGAAGAAGAAAAAGATAAAGATAGATAGATAGATAGATAGATAGATAGATAGATAGATAGATAGATAGATATTTGAATATGGTATGCGTGCTACAACTGAACTGATACCTATATTATGAGACAATGTAGCACATAGACATATATGTGGATCAACACTTTGAGGATGTACTGAGTATATAGGGGTGAATGCATAAGTAAAATATTATCTCATCATAATAGTTTGTAAAATAATAGATGCTAAATGTAAATGACTCATATAAGCTGGAATATTTGAAATACTAAAAACAATAATCATGAGAAGCAAGTCATGCTTTATAAATCTAGTGAGTCATAACATTTAGTTCTAAAAGCTATACTTGTATTCTGTATATAAACCATACTGTCTAAGTATAGAAGGAGCTCACTTCTGAAATTTGAAATCTAAAAGCTAAAGTCTGTAACTATTATCTTTCTGTAAAGCATAATCTGAGTAAACTGTGAGCCTTTATACTTAGTTTTCTGAAAATATTTTCTGTAGATCTTTTACTTTAGCTATCAGGGGAAAATACTTTAATAAGCTTTATGTAAGGGAAAATACTTTATCTTAAGGGTTTAGAAATCTGAAAACTTATTCTGCATGGGATATTCTTCTAACCGACATAAACCATATGAGCATTCATGGAGTCCAACATTTTTGTTCCTCTAAGGAGGAATCCTCACGTTGGGGAGAGGAGTCATACTCTTGCTAGTGAGTATAGCCTATCTAAGTGATCACATATCTATCATTCATGTAGAAGTGAGAACAATCTAAATCCTATGTTGGCACGTAGTTTTGGGGTATGAAACCGTAGTAACATACCCAACTCGGTGCTAAATACTACTCCCATTAAATTTGTATGCTTATTTTGATGGAAATCCACTTCTAAAATAGTATAATGGTTTATAATGAAAATCAACTGTATATCTGTAAAGCTAAATCTGTAATCTAAGTCTGTAAAGTTGATTTCTTATCCAATCTGAGACCAAAAGGTCAAATCTTTATCAATAATCTGAAAATAATCTTATCATAGGGTGCTCATAGCACAACAAATCTTGAAATAACAATCTTTAATTAGGGCTTAATGACCTATGCTTCAAACTCATGTTAAAACATCAAAATGTCCATGCTTGATAATGTAAACATTAATAAATTAATTCAAAATCTGGAAATTACTGTAATATGCATGAAAATATGAACATAATCATGTAATTCAACTTCTAAATCATTGAAAATCTCATAAGCTTGTAAATAACAAAAATGGATATAAAGCCTAACTTGAATTTCATGAGAAATTAAATAAAATTCAGTAAAATTGGAATTAAGATAAGTTTTAGGCACAAGGACGAAAGGATTTTCCTTGTTCATAACCCCACATACCTCAATTGATGAACTAGATGCTCAGACTTGAATCTTGAATCCCTATTGATGCTTCGAAGATGAATTCTTAGAGTTCTTGAATTGAGAATCCTTAATCTTGAACTTTCTTGGAGAATTAATGGAGAAATTTACGTTTTCTTGTTGAGAAAGTTTGAGCTTTAGGGTTGTGCTTTGAGAGAGAATTGATGAAATTGGGCATAAAGTGCTTAGAATAGGCCTAAATCTTATGTTTGGACGGATTGAGGGCTTGGGAATTGACCAAAATGTCCTCTTTAAACTTCTGGACAAAACTAAAAACGTAATATTTTTCCAATTTAATAGGCCACCGCAACGCGCCACTATCATGGTGGCTCACTGAAAAAGGACTAGTGGGAACTGGACATTCTCCGTGATGCGCCACCATCGTGGTGCCCCTTTGGACTGCCATTTTAGCCACTGGCGCGATATGCCAGTATCGCATTGGGCTACTGGATTTTGACAATTGGGAATTTGGACCTCTTCACGATGCGCTAATATCGCGAAGGTCCACTGGAATTGACAATTATGAAGTTGTCCTTCACCGCAACGCGGTGGTTGCTTAGGTAGGACACTATTAACTTAAAAAAATAATCTAACTCCTCAACCGAGTATCGAATTTGGGCGAATTTGGTATCGATGGAAATCTTATTCAATTTCTCACTCAATAGAAAGTCTAAATCTGAAAAATACCGCATGAAATAAAAGGTATTCATCTTTGAAGCAAATCTTTGACATTCTAGGGATGGTTTTTAAGCTAGAAAAAGTGTGGGTTGTTACAACTAAAGATACGAAAGAGGCAACTAAACACTTTTGCAATAAGGCTAAAATATCCCTGGATTCATATCGTTTGTAATAATTCTTAAAGCTAAGATGTTTAGGGACCACCGAATCTTCTAAAGACTCAGTCTCATAAGTGGACTAGGCAAAGGACTAAAAAAGCTCTCCGCATCAAAAAACAGTAAAAAGGTTGACATTATCCATGGTCGGAATCCATGTGTGATGGCATAGAAGATGGTGACATCACCAATAATTCCCAAATACGGAGCCACAATATTGAAATTGGCACCAGTTACCTCAGTAAGGGGAACAATGGTTTTTTTTCTATGACAGAAGAGATGGATATCAATATCACTAAGAAATGGGATGATGAACAACATAAGAAAAAGCATAGGTAGCGAAAGATAATGGATCCACAAACTAAAGTATCTATGAGAAAAAAAGTGAAAGATAAGGGAGATCCATGTTAATGAAATTGGAATAAGTATTGGAAGATAGGATTACTCAAAGATTAAGATCCACCACGTGTCTCAATAAGTATTGGAGGCTAGAATTACTAAAAGTCAAGGAGCCACCGCGTATATCAAAGGGATGACATATGTCTCAAAAAGATAAGAGATTAGCTAAAGCAGATGAAGTGCCCCTGTGATGTTTTCAATCCATCTAGCTTCTAGCTCTTTCCATTTCTTAAGGATATTTAGTGTTATTCTCAAAAAGTGGAGGAACTATCCGTATGGGGTGAAATAGAAATTAGCAAGTATAGGTAGTCTCGAATTGGGTAGAACTAGAGTCGACCCATAATGACATTATTTTAGGATCGAGATCGAGACGTAAGAATATCCTCTCAAGCAAGATAGAAATAGAACGACACTACCAATAATGGGGATCGTGCACAAAAAGACAAATAAGAGACCAGTGTGTCAAAGCTCTTAGGTGCACAGAAGATCCTTAGTGGGTTCACATCAGATACATGATATTAGGTTGGCATCCCCTAATGATTCACCTACAAGTGGCGCTTGGTTATTGACTTCTGTAAGGTTTGAGTGACAATCTTTTATTGATCCTAAACCTTCTATGTACCCAATAAATAGACATCCCCTCCCCATTATAACAACATTTGGTTTTATCATCTCTATCTATAAGCAATAAAATTTCTTCTAGTTTTCTCTTAAAGTTTCTTTACTATATATTCTTATTGCTTAAGTTGATAGCAACTCCGGTCATGGACGACTCATGACTCAGGAACCTCGTTTTATGTCTTCGTTTCAGATTTACTTTCAAGCTTTACTTTATAGGGGAGTATATTATTTATGTTATCTATTTGTATTTTTGTTTGCAAACTCTCATTACTAACTCGAAGCTAAGTTGTAATGGATGCTCTTGACCCACCTACAAATTCAACTATCTTAAATGGTTGGTAAATAGAAAGAACACAGAGTTTCTGTCATATTCACTAAAAGCCATTTGGTGTACTCAAATAGTAATGGTATACTAAGAAACTGTATATGAAGAAAAACTAAGGGTCACAAATTTACGCGATATTATATTCTCATAGCAAAAAAATTAGGTCCAGATATAACACAAGGGTGACCTTTTGAACAATAGAAGGAGGAACACAACAAAATTTGTTGTGATTGTTTAAATCAACAAAATTTGTTGTGATTGTTTAAATCAACAAAAATTATTATTTTTCAATATTAAAATAAAACCAGTATAATATATTTTCTATTGCTTATTTCTTATAAAAGGTAGCCAACCCATGATTGTAGGGCAAAGGGTGGAGATGCCCAATCTCTAGAATTTATTTTAGAGCAAACATTAAAAAATTTGACTCCTAATTACAAGACACACAATACAAAATTTGAATGTATCTAAGATGACAAAATCACGTGTATACAGCTGTTAATCCTCCCTTCCCCATTTTTTTTATGAATACAAACTACCAGTCCACTACCACGACGCAGCTCCAGTTAATTCTTCTTATCCATTAATATCAAAATCCAGCAAAAACCACCAGCAGAACACCATCAAACAAATGGGTATTAATGGGTTTTCTTGTTAAGTTGCTCCGACAATGACAATAGAAATAGAAATGATGGTAGTGGCGGTAGCAAAGGTGATGGAGATGGTGGTGGGGTTTAGGGTTATTAGTGGTGATGCTAATGATGTAGTGGTGGTTGCAGAAGGGAGATGACTGGTTGCGGCAGGGGCGGAAGAAGGTGGTGAAGGCGGAGATGATGCCAGGATTGGTTGTTCATCCTTATATCTACAGAAAATCTGAAACTTCAAAAAACTTGAGTGTCGGAGCTCGAGCCATATTTGAAAACCCCGGAAAGCTCAAGCCGGATCTGGATGTTTTGTATTTGAATACATCAATTTGAATACTTTGTGATTTTTATGACTTCAGGGTATCATTAAGATTTTGTGTATCTGTGTCATATGGAAACTTTGTGTGTCTTATGATTTTTCAAAAGTGCATCTACGCACAGATATACGTAAATATATAGATATTTTAAGTCATAGATACACAATCTCAGATACACAGTCCTACAGCCTGTATATCTGAGATCAGAGGCTTAAAATACACGTGACCTAATTATATTTTGTAATTTAATTTAAAGTTAAGGAAGCTATTAGTAAATAGCTCCCTTATGTCTGATTATTTTGTCAAGGGAAAAGGTACAAATATAGCCTCGAACTTTGATAAATGGTATAAATATACCATCTGTCATACTTTGGGTACAAATATACCCTTACCGTTAATAAAAAGGTATAAATATACCCTTATCACTAATGGTGGGACACGTGTCACGATCGTGTTCCTCCATTAGTGATAAGGGTATATTTGTACCATTTATCAAAGTTCGAGGGTATATTTGTACCTTTTTCAATTTTATAATTTACTTTCTCCGTTCCATATTAGTTAATCATTTTGTTAAAAATAATTATTTTATATTAATTGTCCATTATACTAAATCAAAAAAGCAATGATTAAATTTAAATTATACTATCCTTGTAGTTAATTCATTCTAAAAATCTTCACATTTGTTTATAAAGTTTTCAAGAAATTTTTTATGGTGTGAATTCGTAAAAGAAAAACTTACCAAAATATACTATATTTAAAAACTTTTACCATTTATAGTTGTATAATTTTAATATATGCATAATCTTACTATCTAATAAGAGGGAAAGACCACGGAAGCAGGCAACTCTCCGTCAGCAAGCCTACTACTCCTGTCTGCTTCATCAGCTACTTGCTTCATGATTTTACTATATCATCTCTAATTAATTATTACAAGTCATTTACGTATTAAAAATTAATAATATTTAAGAAAAAATAAATTATATATTTTTATTTTTATTAAATATATATATATATATATATATAATTTTACAAAGATTAATTAATTCTATAAATTAATAATAGTAATAACTAACTATTCTTTGATGACAGTATTTTCACTTCAAACATGAGTCTGTTTTTGTAAAAAATTAATACTATTTAATAAAAAAATAAATAATATATTTTTATTTTTAATAAATAAATAAATATATATATATATATATATATATATAAATTTTTACAAAGATTAATTAATTCGATAATAGACTCATGTTTGAAGTGAAACTATTGTTATCAAAGAATAGTTAGTTATTACTATTATTAATTAATCTTTGTAAAAATTTATATATATATATATATATATATATTTATTAAAAAATAAAAATATATAATTTATTTTTTATTAGATATTATTAATTTTAACACATAAATGACTTGTAATAATTAATTAGAGATGATATAGTAAAATCATGAGGCAAGTAGCTGATGAAGTAGGCAGGAGTAGCAGGCTTGCTGATGGAGAGTTGCCTGCTTCCGTGGCCTTTCCCTCTTATTAGATAGTAAGATTATACATATATTAAAATTATACAGCTATAAATGGTAAAAGTTTTTAAATATAATATATTTTGGTAAGTTTTTCTTTTACGAATTCACACCATAAAAAATTTCTTGAAAACTTTATAAACAAATGTGAATACTTTCAGAATGAATTAACTACAAGGATAATATAATTTAAATTTAATCAATGCTTTTTTGATTTAGTATAATGGACAATTAATATAAAATAATTATTTTTCACAAAATGATCAGCTACTATAGAACGGAGAAAGTAAATTATAAAATTGAAAAAGGTACAAATACCCTCGAACTTTGATAAATGGTACAAATATTCCCTTATCACTAATGGAGGAACACGATCGTGACACATGTCCCGCCATTAGTGATAAGGGTATATTTGTACATTTTCATTAACGGTAAGGGTATATTTGTACCCAAAGTATGAGGGAGGGTATATTTGTATCATTTATCAAAGTTTGAGGGTATATTTGTACCTTTTCCCTATATTTATTTATTAAAAAATAAAAATATATAATTTATTATTTATTAAATATTATTAATTTTTTACAAAAACACTCATGTTTGAAGTGAAAATATTGTCATCAAAGAATAGTTAGTTATTACTATTATTAATTTATCGAATTAATTAATCTTTGTAAAATTATATATATATATATATATATATATATTAAAAATATATAAAAAAATTTATTAAATATTATTAATTTTTTAATAAATAAATGACTTATAATAATTAATTAGAGATGATATAGTAAAATCATGAAGCAGGCAGGAGTAGCAGGCTTGCTGACGGAGAGTTGCCTTCTTCCGTGGCCTTTCCCTCTTATTAGATGTAAGATTATGCATATATTAAAATTATATAACTATAAATGGTAAAAGTTTTTAAATATAGTATATTTTGGTAAGTTTTTCTTTTACGAATTCACACCATAAAAAAATTCTTGAAAATTTTATAAACAAATGTGAAGACTTTCAGAATGAATTAACTACAAGGATAATATAATTTAAATTTAATTAATGCTTTTTTGATTTAATATAAGGGACAATTAATATAAAATAATTATTTTTAACAAAAT
>NC_061111.1:192545291-192565216 GCF_002878395.1 Capsicum annuum | reverse complement strand
GTAAGATTCTGCATATATTAAAATTATACAGCCATAAATGGTAAAAAAATTTAAATATAGTATATTTTGGTAAGTTTTTCTTTTACGAATTCATACCATAAAAAAAAACTTGAAAACTTTATAAACAAATGTGAAGACTTTCAGAATGAATAAACTACAAGGATAATATAATTTAAATTTAATTAATGCTTTTTTGGTTTAGTATAATGGACAATTCATATAAAATAGTTATTTTTAACAAAATGATCAACTAATATGGAACAGAGAAAGTAAATTATAAAATTGGAAAAGGTACAAATATACCATCGAACTTTGATAAATGGTACAAATATACCCTTATCACTAATGGAGGAACACGATCTTGACACGTGTCCCGTCATTAGTGATAAGGGTATATTTGTACATTTTCATTAACGGCAAGGGTATATTTGTACCCAAAGTATGACGGAGAATATATTTACCCCATTTATCAAAGTTCGAGGATATATTTGTACCTTTGGCCTTAAGTAAATAAAAATGTAATTTAATTTCACTCTGATTCACAATTCAACACTATAGAATAAAAATACATGACATTGAGAAGGAAAAAAATACCTTCAAGTCTATTTCTGATCTATTAAGCTTCAAAATGTAGAAAAGAGCAAAGAAATCATCAGTATCCATATCTGTATCCAAAAGAATTTGACGTATCCCTTTTACTCCAGTATAGAAAGTTGGCACAAAGAGAAAAATCATGAAAATAATTCTATGTGAAAATCCCAGAAACAACATGTTCTCTTTCTCTTTCATTACAACAAAATCTTTTTCTTTTCTAAACAAGATGCGACAGATTAGCTGAGACTTTTCTTCACAATATATTAATTATTGGATGAGTTCTAAAGTCATGTTAGGTAAATATATAGTCCCTAGCATTTAATTTTCTCAATAGGATATAATGTAGAAAAATCAAGATTGATAATTACGTAATACAACGTAGAAAAATCAAGATTGATAATTACGTAATACAACGTGCATGAAAAAGTCAAAGGAGAATAAATAATTAATAAAGCTGAGTTGTTGCATTTGTATAATATATAATAGTAAAGGATGGTGTTTTGTTAATGGTAGAGATGGGTTGTAATTGTTGTTACATTTGTATAATACTCTCTTCGTTTATTTTTACTTGTAACTAATTTCCTAATTGAATTTCTATTTAACTTTTTTTTTCTATTTTACCTTTAGCATTAATTATTTTTTTTCCAAATTAATTTCAAGACATAATATAAACATCATTTAATTGAAATATTATAATAAAATAATTATGTTATTAATTATTTTTCTTAATAGGTGTGTCATCTCATAAAGTAAAACTGAAACGGGGAAAGTATATAATAGTAAAGGATGGTGTTCTGGTAATGGTACAGTTGACTGGTAATTGTTGACTTGGTAATGACGAGAAAGATGATGTTGAAATTAGGAATGTTTAAGAAAGAAGCAAATTTCCTTGGAACAAAGAGAGCACTTTATAAAATGAAAACTCAATTAGTGACTCCATGATTTATAAAGTAAAAGACGGAACATGTGAGGAAATTTTATAAATATTAAAATTGCCTAACACGTTATGGTATGGATATGGCATCCATTTTTTAATGAACATTAAACAAAAAATAATGGGGGAGCCACCTTAGGAGTATCTTCCCTAGAAAATTATGTTGTTTAATTATTTCCTCCGTTGGAATTTACTTATTACTATTTTTTTCAATTAAATTTTTAATTTTACTTATCATTTTTGATAATTCAAGAAAAGATAAAGAATTTTTTTTTTCATATTTTACCCTTGCATTAATGAGTTGTTCTCCAAATTATTTATCAATACTTATTACTCCCTTCGTTTCGTTTTAGTTGACCCTATTTCTGAAAATATTTATTTCAATTTACTTGTCCAAATTGTAAAATCAAGACTATTTTACACATATTTTTTTTCATTCTGCCCTTAATAGTATTAAATAGAACCACATTTTTCAAAATTATTGAAAGTAACAATTTTATATTTTCAATGTTAACTTTAAATATAAAACTTTACTTTTTCTTCTCCTTTCAAGAGTAGACTTATGCATGCATGAATTGAAATACTTGCAACAAGTTTTCATGCTTAATTGATTATTGAATTTTACGATGTCAAGAAGGGTAAAAGAGTAAAATACATTTTTAATTATTGGGTTTCTTAATGGGTGTGTCAAAACTAAAGGGGTCATCTAATTCAAAATGGAAGGAGTACTAAACATTGATTAATAGGGGTAATATGGTAAAGTCAATCATTTCTTTCTTAATGAGCGTGACAAGTTAAAATGTGACAAGTAAATCTAAACGGGGAGACTAAGTCAAAATTTTAGTTTATTTTACGAAAAAAAATACCTCTCTACTCTGAAAATTGACCAACTTTACCCTTATTAAGTCATATATGGAAATTTTAGTCTAAGAAAGTTTGCATATATGCCCTTTATTAAGTCAAAATTTTAGTTTTTTCTTATGGAAAAGAATTAAAAAATTTCCTCTACTTAAAAAATTGACCAACTTTACCTTCAGTCATATTTTGAGGGTCATATTTACTCTCGTTGTTAAGAGAATTTGCATATATGCCCATCATTTAAAGGAATGCTCCAAATCAGCCTAAATGACCCCCTTTTTAAAAACGAAAAAGGTGCAAAAACGCCCTTCAACTGTGTAAAATGGTGCAAAAATGCTCCCCCTTCAATCTATTGAGCCTAAAATGCCCCTTTCACCTACCTATTAAGCCTAAAATATCCTTCTCATCTATCTATTGGGCCTATTTTATTCTTTTATTTAGGCAAATTACATGAAAATGTCATCCTTAAAACTTAATTACATAAATAATAGTACTTTTTCAATATTATAAAGATAAAAGTACTTTTTTACGTATATAACCACTTAAAAAATCAGAAAAGATAATTATAATTCCTAATTCAATGCTATAACAAATTATCAATTCACCTTAATTTAAGAAATATATTTTCAATCTTCAAATTAAAATTAGAAAAGATAATCTTTGCTTTTAAATCTTTCTCTCTTACATTCAAAATTCAAATATTTTTTAAAAAATCAAGTATTCTATTATTTTCTCGCGTATGTTTTGTTTTATTTTCATGTATGTTAATCATCTAGTATTATTTCATTATCGTGTATTTTTAATTCTAATGTAATGGTTTAACGATAATTTTTTATGGATAAATATTTATGGAACAAAAATAATTTTATTGAAAGTACAGATATATCATGTATTTTTGTTGTATAAATATAATTTATGTCAAAGTGAGATTATTATTATATTTTTGATATAATTTATGCGATAAATATTCATGGTATATCTCATTATGTCAGAAGTATTTTTCTTGTTAAAAAATTATTTATCAAATATAAATATATCTTTTCTGTATTACATGGTATAAATTTTTTATATCCCAAATATACCATGTATGTTTATGCTATAAATATAATTTATATGGTATAAATATAATTTGTATGGTATAAATATATCATGTATTTTTATGATATAAATATAATTTGTATAACATATAAATATATCATGAATCTTTATGGTATAAATATACCATATATTTTTATAGAGGCATCGTAAAAACAGACAATAAAAATGAAAAACATAAAATTTTGATATAGTATATAAAAAATGAATGAACAAAGGCTTTCATAAAAATAGGCAATAAATAAATAAATAAAATTTAATATATAATTATTTTTCTATGTAATAGAATTTGTTATAAAAGTAAATATTTTATATGTTATATCTGACAGCAACCAACTAATGTGGCTATGTACATGTAATAATGTTTTGAAAATAATTTTTTATGTTGTTTTTCTTTTTATTTATCCAATCAATTTAGAATGATGAAAAAAATGATATTGTGCACTATTTATTTGGTTAATATTAATAAAAAGAATAGAAATTTTATGTAGTTTAATAAAAAGAAATTGTGATATTATATAATTTTTTCTTAAATAAAAGATCAAATAGCCCCCAATAGGTAGACGAAAAGGACATTTTAGGCCCAATAGATAGACAATGCAAGAAGGACATTTTAGCCCCAATAGGTAGATGGAGGACACCATTTCACATAGTTAAAGGGCATTTTAGGCCCTTTTTCATTTTAAAAATAAACTCATGCCCAATCTGACCCATAAAAAAAGATCCAAACAAATATAGCTATATACGTCTTTTCTATTTTGACTGTGTTTGCTTCACTTTCAACTTTGTTTTGAGTCATCTTGAAAACTGATTTGATTAAACTTGTGACTAATTTGGTAGTTATAGTCTAAAAATTAAAAATAAGACAAAAATTCAAACTAACCATATGCATTAACATTAGGAAAATTTACAGAAATTAGCATACTTAAGTTTTTAATTATAATAAATAGCAACAGTTTCTCAAAATTACAAGTTATAACAAAAGTAGCAATATTTTAACCATTATATTGAAAAGTACGTGGTTTCACCTACTTTTTTTATCTTTTTCTATCTTCACTCCACTTTTTCAATTCCTCTCATATTTCACTCCAGTTTTTTCAATTCTCTCGTATATTACACTCCATTTTTTTTTCAATTGCTTTCCCCTTTTTTTAAAAAAAATTGTGCTTCCCTCCCATATTTCACTCCACTTTTATTAATTCTTTCTTTTTTTAAAAAAATTATGCTCCATCAAATAAGGTAAGTTGATATTTACAGTATTTGCATATTATCTTTTCATATAATTTATATATTTTTTCTTCATCTGTTTTCTTTATTTTTTTTGGGGGCAGCGGGGAGGGGGGTTGTGATTTTTTTTGGTTGAAAAATTGATACGTTATTTGATGGGGGTCTGCTGTAACTTTTCATACATTATTTGATGGGTTTTTGTGATTTTTTTTTTATTGAAAGATTGTGAGGTTTTGTGTTAAGTTGATTTCTACTCCTATTCAGTTGAACAGAAAAGTTGACATAAAAGAGGTAAGATCGAAGTATTGTGACGAGCCAAAAAATATTGGGGAAATCATGAAACGAAAAACATTGAGAAAATTTTCATCTCCAAAATCCCAAAAAATGTAAAAATATGTGTAAAAGAGGAAGTCAGATGAAAAGGATGAATAAGTATTTTTTCAGTTGTGCATATGTATTTATGAGTAATGCATATGTATTTTTTCAGTAATGCATATATATTTTTAAATAATACATATGTATTTTACCAGATTGCATATGTATTTATGAATAATGCATATGTATTTTTTCAGATATGCATATGTATTTTTGAATAATATATATGTATTTTCTAGTTATTCATACGTTTTTATAGGGTTGCATGCTATATTTATTGATTTGGAAATATATTTTTAGTTTTGCTTAGGTTTTTATAGATGCATATGTATTTATGAACTAGTTTAGGTGTATGCGTGTGTACCTCAATTTAATGAGTTTAATTTTATGAATAGTTGGATATAAAAAACATGATTGTTATCACATAATTATTAACGATTTGATTATTGATACTGATAGTAATAAAAATAAGGCAGAAAGTGATAGCTTAATTATCTAACAAACCGTATATCCTAATCCGAGTCTTCCATAATCTCCTATCAAAGTTTATATGTTCGATAAGCTGAAATTATGTGATATCCGTTTCATACAACATAATCAATCTAACCACCATTCCATAGAACGTATAATTTATATATATTTTTTAAAACTATTAACGAAAAGAAATAAAGAAAGACAAAAACGGTGGTGATGATGATGAATGCAAGAAAATAAGTTAAATTAAAATCAAAATAAGAATAAATATACAAGTGGTAGAAGAAGACTAAGAAAAGTAGAAAAAATGTTCATTAAAGTTTGATCCAAAATATTAAATACAACTATAAATTTTTTGTTATAAGATAAAATTTTAATTGATTTCTATCCCTTTTTGGGGAGCAATCCTTCATCAGACTCTACGTGCACACGGGCAAGTGAAAAATTACCTTATTTTGCATTCCAACAAATGATAAAAAAAAAACTAAAAATGTTTCAGGAATATATAAAAACATCATTAATAATGAAAGTAGTGCGACTAAAACTACAACCAACATAATGCTTTTAGACTCCAAATAAAAGTTATGACATTATAAAAAATATAATTCATAAATCAAAAAGAATTTAATCTTCTACAATAATGTGTGACCTCCCTATACCCTCATATCCAATACATTTATATACAAAAAGAAGCATAAATTTTTGAAAATAAATATATCACAGACATGCAATAATATTAGAAAAATCTACGACTTTATGAAAAACTTAATTCATAAATTAAAAAGAATTTAACATTTTGCCTTAATTTGTGACCTCTATACCCCATTTAATGCACCAACATGCATAAAAAAGAATCACAAATTCTACCTAATATATAATGAAACTATTGGATATATAACATATTAAAAAAGAAATAATAATAATTCGCAATTCTCAATGAGAAAACTATAGAAGTTAAGATAGAAGTAACAAAAATATGAAGAAGAGGAAGAAGCTAAGAAAAAACGAGTTTTATTTCTTCTGAATAACATGTAATATCATATATATTCAAAATAGTTTATCTTATATAAGATTTGAATCTGTTATTTGGTTATAAATTATTATTATAATATTTTAATTATACAAGAAATTGATTTGATCGTAAATATTATCATAGTACTTTAGTAATACAAGAAATTTTGGACATAATCGATAGTTTATTTTTGTGTCCTTAATATTGGTACATAGAAATATTATTATATTTGATTCTAAATGTTATTATTATACAATGAATTTTGTAGTTGATTTTTTTTTTTCTGAAAAAACCTACAATATTTTTCCCTTTTTTCTTACTATTTTAGGAAAATAAATGTGAGTTACCATGGAATTTCTTTTCCTTATAGGAACCCTATACTAATCTTATTTTTTAATCAAGAAAATAATTAATTAATAATTTAATTAAATATAAAAAGATAATTTTGTCTATTGCGGACTGTTTTGATAAAGGGTAAAAAGTTTGAATTACTTTTTTAACGTGCTTTGCACATGTGTCTTGGATCAATCAATAAAATTATATTAAAAAAAGATAAAAATATGGAGATGAATAAAGTGATGATCTAGAGTCAATTCGAAGAAACGCAGAAGAGCCTAGGACATCATAATTCACTATTTTCCATGACAATTCATCAATACAGTTAAGTTTGAATCAATTATCGATTATAATATTTTTTAAATAAGTTGTTGAACAATTAATACTCTAAAAAGTCTTTGAAAATATAAATGGACTTAAGATATCTACAAAACTATTATATCAATAAATAAAAGGAGAGAGATCTCAATTGTAAATCTATTCATATTGTGAGCATGACAAACTATATATACAAAAAAGAAAAAGATAATTAGAACAAATTTTCACAAACAAATCTAATATCAAAATTTTTACAACATCATTCACATTCAAAATGTTGACGGTAGTGGCTATATGTTTCTTTGCAGCAAGTGAACATGCAGGGTATCTCTAGTTCAACATTTTCTCTTGTTCAGACACGTGATATTTCACAAATCTCTCAATAGTAGCTTCATCAAAGAGCCTATTGAGATTTATCCTTCCAATTCTTTCAATGTAAACTGGTAGACCATATTTATCTACACCATGAAATTCATGAGGATAACATTTTTTAACCTCATTGAATTCCTCAAACTTGAGTTCCTGCAGCACTATTAGACTAAAAAATTCACAAGGAATCAAAGAGCTATCGATCCCAACAGCAACACATATCTGCACTACCATTGGAAGATTTATAAGAACTATGAATCTCCATAAGGCAAGACATGAAGTTTCAAATGCAAACAACTTTTTTTCTTAATTAAATGCAAACAACAAAAAAATATCTAGCAAATTTTTTCGCAAGTGTCGAGACACTGCAAGCATACTAAAGAGAAGCATGTAGATGATTTTCTTAGTAGATGACTAAAAACGTAATTATATTTTTACATGCTAACAACAAAGTTTATGATAAATATATGCCACATTCTTATGGTCTACCTTTCTTTCCTAATTAGCTTAAACTTTTAGCATAAGGAACTGACCAAAAGAAAAAGTCTTACCCCTTTTTATAATTCAAATAACTATTAATTCTATTTTTTATCTTAATAATTGTGTCGATTTTAAAAAATTATTTACTAATATGATGAATGTGCAAACAAATTGGATTGAATTCTTTTTTAATTCAAAAATTATTTATTTGTTCTCAACATTAAAGGGGGTTTCATATATCTGCAATTTGAAACATGTGTAGAATCTAAATAATTAAATACTACTAATAATAATATATTGAACAAGGTTACTCGATCAAAAGTAGAAGAAGGCACCAAACTGAAGAAAAAACATAAAACTTAATGTTTGAATTACCTACCATAGATTTAAAAAGAAAAAAAGAAAACGTTGATTTTTACTTACTTTTGTCTCTATTTATTTTGGGCTACAAATAAAACAAACAACATTAGAATTGAAGTAGAATCGTAACAACTTAATAGAAAGTAAACACCAAATAAAGCTTCGATTTCTTCTCCTCATCTATTCGATATCATGCACATTCTAATATTAATAATTTAGTAATTTGTCTTAGAAACACTTCGAAACATGGAGATCAAATACGGATCCATATTATACAAATTAATTACCTAATTAACAATATCAATGGATGATTACTTAGAAGAAAGGACAATTAACAAAATCAAATTCAAAGATATTACTATACAAACCTCGAGTTAATTTATGCAAACAGGCATAGTGCTCCAATAGCCAGAGAGAATTAGGGTTATTAACTTTGCTTTGAGATGTATGTAATGCTTAGATGGATTGACAAAAAGGACATACACAATAATTATTTATACTATGTACTTCGTTGTTTTTGCTAGGATCCCAAACTAATATCAATAGGGAAGCCAAATTTAAACCCAATAACATTATAATTGGAGGGAAAATGTGAAAAAAGATGATTTTGTCTAAAGCGAAATCTTTTAATGAAGGACAAAAATTTTAAATCATAAGTCTTCACACTTTTAATATATTATAGATTATAGATAATATATATGTACTTTTTTAGTATGCATATGTATTTATGACTAATGCATATGTATTTTTTCAGTTATGCAAATCTATTTATGAATAAGAATATGTATTTATGATTAATGAATATATATTTATGGATGATGCATATTTTTTGTCATAATAATATTTTTGATGTATACATCATGAAGAAGAAATGTGTAGTTCAAACGAAATTAGGAAAATGTATTATGTCACCTTTTTTATAGAGATTTTGTGTCCTATATATTTATATATACATATGAGTCAGATATGTATTTCTGTAAATACATATACAGATATATGTTTTGTATTGTAAATACATACGCAAATCTGTATTTATATGTATTTTGTATATTTTTTAATATGTATATGTGATATAGATATGTGTCTTTTAAAAATAAAACCAAAAAATAGAAAAAGAAAAAGAAGTGAAAATCGAAAAAAAAAACTAGAAATATAAGTGTAAAATAAAAGTAAAAAGAAAAGAAATAAAAAAATAAAAATAATTAAAAAGAAGAAGAAAACAAAAATATGAAAATAAAAAGAAAATATGAGAAAGGAAAAAAAATAAAAGAATGGAAAAGAAAAAAATAAAGAAAAAAATAAAAAAGGATAAAAAAAGAAGAAAAATAGAAGAGTCAAAATAAAGTGGAAAGGAAAAAAGAAAAAGAAAAATAAATCAAAATTAAAAAATAAAACGATAAAAAAAGAAACAAAAATAGAAAAAGAAAAAGAGAAATATGAGAAAGGAAAAAAATAAGAAAATAAAAAAATTAGAAAAAAAAAATAAAAAAATGGAAAAGGATAAAAAAAAGAGAAATAGAAGAGTCGTATTAGGAAAAGAAATCTTTATAGTTAAATGTAGCATGAATTAAGGGACGGTTACTTCCCTAATTTAACTCTAACTGATGGGAGTTAAAATAGAAACTGCTATTTAATTTATATATGTATTTATATAGCAACATTTTACTTAAATGAAAAATTAAATTTGCTATTTTTCATAATTATGAAACAGTTGCTATAAAAGTTATAATTATAATTGTTAAGTTGCTACTTTTGAAATTTTCTCTTAACATTAAAAGAATTTAACTCAACACTATTGGGGGCCTAAAGTCAAATTTCGATGAGATGCCCTTGATATTTTTTTTTTCAAGAAACAAATTATATAATATATAATTTTTATTTAAAATCTATTTCTCTAATTTTTGAGAAGCAAAATTATGAATAATTGTCTTATAATCAATTTCTTCTAATAATTCTTTTTCAACTGATAATATACCTAATCTACTTAATTTCTCTTGAGACATTGTCGATTCAAGTAAGATTTTTATCAGTTTTAATTTTGAAAAAACTTCTTTTCGCTGAAGCAACTGTTACAGAAACAGTTAACATTATTCTATAAGCAATATAAGTATTCGAAAAAGAATCAAGTCTTTTTATTTAATTGAGTATATCAATTAATGTATTATCATCTACTTGTACTATCTTCCTTAATACTCTTAACTTAGAAAATAAGTCTAAACCATCAATATCAGAATGATTATTGTATTTAAAGAATATTCAAGATTAAGACAGTGTTTTTTCAAATTCTCATCATCTAGTGATCTCAATTTTTTACCACTAAATAGAAATCCAAAAATATTTTCATAAGTTTCAAATTGTTCAAATCTATTTTAAAGAGAAACAAGAGTCTGGCCTACTATATATAAGTACTCAACTCTAAAAGATTTTTGGGAGACCTTGTGATTTCATTATTAACAGTCTTATCAAATTATTTTTTCTATATAGTACATGTTTAGTACGAAATTCAGGTTCTATATTCATCTCAAATGCAATTTCTTCAGCAAAAATCATAGAATTTACAAATCCTTGCTCTTGATATTTAAAAAAAAAAAGAAATTAAACCCCTTAATTGATCTATAGTAATATCAATATGCATATCTTTTGATTGCAAGGATTTGCTAACTGAATTAACTGGAAATAAAAAATCATGCCAAATAGTCATACCCAATAAAAATTTAAAATTTTCAAGCTCATATATTGCTAAGCAACTAGCTTCACTTTTAGTTTTTGAATCCTCGCTAACTTTTGCTAATTTTAATAAAGCATCTCTTATTTGTGGAGTTTAAAATCTTATGATCTTAATACTTTCAATACGATTTTTCCATCATATTTGTGACAATGATTTAAGAAATAGGCCAGGTACACTATCTTTTAAAACTTTTCATCGCTTAGTAAAAGAAGAAAACAACGTATATATACATTGTACCATTTCAAAAAATGAAATAGCTTTTGTGGAAGAACTATCAACATCACAAAGTACTAAATTTAAATTATGACAACTACATGGAGTATAAAATGATCTAGGATTTATATCTAAAAGTCGTTTTGAACTCCTAGGTGTTTTTCCTTCATATTAGATCCATTATCATATTCTTACCCTCTTAAATTATCAATGTCAAGTTCAATATTTTTTATTTCATCTACAATAACTTCAAAAAGACTTTTACCACTTATATCATCCACTTTTAGAAATTCTAAAAAACACTCAGTAACTTTTAGTGGAATTGCTGAAATATCCATACCTCGCAATATAAAAGATATTTGTTCTTGATGACTAGTATCCGGAGTGCAATCAAGTCTAATTGAAAAATACTTTATTTTTATGACTTTTTCAATAATTTTATTTTTAATTTCACCCGTCAATAAATTTATTAACTCATTTTGTATACTATGTCTAAGTAATGATTGTGAATTTGTCATCATGTTTAATTCGTCGAGTATGCTCTTGCATGATTGGATCAAATTTGACAATCATTTCAATTAGACTTAAGAAAATTTCATTATTCTCTTGATAAATTTTTTCATTTTTTTCTTAAATGCCAATTTTTTTTCGAGGATTTTTATCACAACAATAATTCTTGATGATATATTTTTTCAGTGTTTTCTATCCCTATTGATTTGATATTGAACATCTTTATCAATTATTTTATTTTTCTTCAATTTTATTTCTAAATCAATTTATGCACCCATATTAATAATATATTTGTTTGATATTTCAAGAGCTTTAAACTTAGCACTAAGGTTTCTCTAATCTCTACTACCTTCATTTGCTAGTTTACTATTACTCATATTAGAATTTGTATTGAAAATTTTACAACAAAAATAAAATACTTTATCTAAATCTCTAGAATAAATTAACCATTTTCTTTCGTGTCTTTTTTTTCATTTGCTAAAATTTAAAAATAATGGACATTAGAAAAATGTCTTGACAATTTATCATTTAAAAGATTTGTATCTCTAAGTCTAGTTGGTCCCTTTTCCACTAGTAAGTTCCTCAATTTTGTATCGATATTGATCCATTGACTAGGATCATATATATATATTTTTAAGAATACAATTATTTGATTCATTAAGTTCTTGAGATTCTTGAGGATCTATATTAGATTTCTCATTAAATTCCTCTTCTTCTTTTTGAATAGTATTACTCCTATCATATAATTCAACTAAATTAATAACTTGCTTATCTTGAGAACATTCTCCTATATTTTCTATTTTTGTTGTTTTATTTATTAAAAATTTATCTAAAGCTCCTTTTTGAGATTCTACCAAAGTTTCAATTTTTTTTTTTTTTTTTTTTAAGTTTTGAAGCATCAGATTCATATTTTCTAGTTGACATATTTAAATTTTGATAAACAGTAAAAGAGTAATTTATATTTACACAATTAAAAACTCAAAAAAAAAATCAATAAACAACAAAATATATCTACCAAATATTAATATATGCTTGCACAATTGTTTAACAGAAAATAATGACAATAAATTAAATAATAGAACCTGATTTAATAACTTGATCTTAAAATAATACCTTCAATCTTCATAAACTATCAACAGTCTTGATATTCAAGAAAAAATTGAATGAACAATAATATTGTGAAAAAGATCTCTTGAACAATTGAAGTTTGATGATATGAGAAAAAAAAAAAAAGTTGAAGGTGAATAAATAGAGCTGTCAATAAGGGTTGACCCAGTTCATTCGGGCTAGCCCACACGGGCTTTGAATTTGACGGGTCATGATGGGCCAAAAAATACCAAGCCCACAATATTACTCTGTGGGCTGCGGGCCTCGCGGGCTAGCCCACTTTTTTTTTAAAAAATATTTTATAATTTAATTTTAGAATGTTAATAAATATAAATATTACTAGACAATATTACATAGTATTAATACTTGTTAATCAAGTCTCCAACCCCCCCAAAAATACTCTTAATAGCGAAATTAAATAACTTTGGACATGATATCCTTCAAACCAAATAAAAATAATAATAAGCAATTTAAATAATTTCATGTATTTGACTTATGGGTTGGTCCATGGGCTAGCCCAACCCACATTACTCAAGTTTCACGGGCCACAGGCTTATCCGGATTGGGTTAAAAAGCCATGTTCTTAAATGGGCTGCAAAAATTAAAGCCCAACTTCATCAAATTATTGACCCGACCTAACGGGCTTGGCCCATATTGACAGCTCTATAAATAAGTAGAGAAGAAATAGAATGAATAAATATCAGAATATGTATGTTAATTTTTATTAATCAAGAAAAGGAAAATGAAAGATATCATTTTAATTGAAAAGATAAAAATAGAAAGTAGTAATTAATTTTTGTTCTTTCTTCCATATTTTTTTTATAAATATACTTTTTTTTTTTTTTATGAAAAATGATGTAAAGTGGGCCCCCAAAATTGGAGGCCTAAACTTGAGTTGCTGACCAAAAAGCCGGCTCTGAGTTTTAACATTCTTAGATAGCAAAAGAAAACCTCAACCATTACTTTATCAAATACTCCCCATACATATTAGCTTCGTCTAAAGCTGGGAGTGGGACTTGAGGCACAAAACACGTAGCAATACATACCTAATTCATTCATATATCAGCTTCACTTTGTCATCAATGCGACTACAAATCCAACGAAAAGAGTCCATGAAAGCATAAGCTTATAATTTAGGATAAATTATAGAAACTAGCAACCGATCTTAATTATAATTAATAACAACATTTTCTCAAAATTATAACTTATGTCAAAACTAGCAATATTTTGACTTTTCTAAAGTTAAGCACACGAATTCAACCAATTGTTTTTCCTTTACCTATTTTCAAGTAATTTACCTATTTCTGAATTCCACCAATTACTTTTTCTTTACCTATTTTCAAACAATTTACTCTATTTTCAAGCAATTTACCTATTTCAGTTTCCTCCATTCTAACGTTTTTTTTTTCTTCAAAATCGCTATTTGCTCTCTAATTTCGGATAAACTTGTTCCCCAATAATTAAGGGAAGATGATTTTACAGTTAATGCATGTTATTTTTTTTTCATATAACTTTTTTTTTTGTAAAATAATTTCGGCATTTTTCAACCTTCTTCTGCAAATTTTATTTGTTTTGCGGTTTGAAATTTTTAGAGTAACGCGATAATGCCAGTACATGCAAATCGTAGTAGTTCAGTTAGTGGGATTCCACCGATGAATTTTAGGTCCGATGAACTATCATCGTTTAGTCTTGATTTAACACAAGATGAAGAAATTAACTTGATTTCTACTAATTTTCAGTCTAAGAGAGGTGTTAGCAAAGTAGAGGTGAGATCGAATCAGCGTAACGATCCGAAAAAGATTGTGGAAATCATGAAACGGAAAGCATTGAGAAAATCTTCATCCCCAAAACCCACAAAAATTTAAAAATCGGTGAAAAAGAGAAAATCTGATGAAAAAGGAGAGTCTAGTCAAATTTCAAGTCCTGTTTTTTATCTGATTATGAATCTGAAGAAGAGAAAGTGGAAGAGGTATTTTTCTATTTGTAAAATTTTATAATTTCTGGACAACATGTTCATATATGTGTTTTATATATACAATTCATAAGGTGTATATGTAGTTTTGAGTTTTGTTAAGATATGAAATTGCAGTTGCTAATGAGATGATATGTATCTGTTATATATTTATGATATGTATTTTGTATTTAAGTTTGTTACTGATAAGATTTGTATTTGTTATGTATAATATATTTAATATATGTATTTTGTATTTAAGATATGTGTAGGATATTTGTATTAGTTATTGAGAAGATTTGTATTTGATGTTCAGTTGTATTCTTTTCTTGATAACTTAAATTTTGGACCATTCATGTATTCATAAAATTTTATGCATTTGTATTTTAATTTTTTTGGATTGAATGGTCATATATGTATTTTATATATACATTTGATAAATTATCTGCTTATGTGAGAGTTATTGTTAAGATATGAAATTGTAGTGTGAAGATATGTATTTGTTAATTTTTAGGATATGTATTTTGAATGTTGTAATTATATGTAATGCATGTGCTACGAGTTAGATATGTATTTTGTATTTGTTTGTTCTAAGTTTTTATATATGGTGACATATGCTGAGTGCCTTACTTTTGGTGACTGTGTTCCAAATAGTGACTTTGATTCAGATCTTCTTCGCACGAGATATATTTTAATGTTGTGAAATTATGCTTCGAGGAAAGAAGATGAGAAGGCTGAAAGTGATGATGAAGCACCAATAAGGCCTCCTAGGGATATTGGGCTAACAGAAAATACTGAAATGTATGATATTTGAAGTTTATTTATATTTGACAACATTGAACTTTAGGAGGACTAAGATATAGTTGAAAGATGATATCTTAATATTTTGTTATGCGATTGTTGAATTTTTGATCGTTATGCTTCTAAAATAGAATTGTTCGATCTTACTTTATGTTATTGTTACGCATATTTTGGTATGAATATGTGATTTTCAGTTTTAAGTATAATTTTCAGTAATGAATATATATGTTTCAATCATCGTATGTATTTTTCAATAGTGTATTTGTATTTTTCATTGTATGCATATGTATTTTTTTGTAATACATATAAGGTAAGTTGAGGTTGCATATATTATTTTTCATTGTATGAATATGTATTTTTTTGTAATGCATATGTATTTTGAGTAATGCATATATATTTTTTTCAGTTATGCACATATACTTTCGAATAATACAAAGTTGTTGTATTGTTTTGCATAAGTCTATGTATTTTTATGAAGCATATATATTTATGATTTATACATACATAGTTATTCGTATATATCTATGAATAGTGCATATTTATTTAAGATTATTGCATATGTTTTCTTTAAAATTAAAACAAATGGATTTCAAGTTCTAATTAAGTAATTGATAAGTCATTAAATATATTTTTAATTATTTTTATTAATTACACAAATATATGTTAACTTATTTTTAGTTTTTATAGATCGGTATACATTTTTATTAGAATCTCATATGTATTTTTCATACCAAAAAATTGACTTGTATGGTGTACACTCTTTTACGTATAAATAAATAATGGTATATGTCTTATAAAATATATTCATGATGATAACATTTGCAACAATTTAACTACGAAAAAGTCAACATCATCAAAAGATTGTATCAAAATTTAGAATCATAAAATAATCAATGAAAAAAATAATTGCTTTTGAACTGAATACATCTGTAAACTTATCATTTATTATATTTCCCACATGAACGCCAATTGTGACCTTTAAATCCACATGAACTACAATAATTTTTGTTTTTCTTCTCGAACATATCTCTTTTCGACTTTCCACGATCCTTCTTTGTAGGTCTTCCAAGGGTCGCTTGTATTTTGGGGGCAAAACTATCTCCTCCAATATCTCCTGTGGAATCACTCAATCATCTTTGTTTGATATAGGATAAATGGGAAGATCATACGTTCTTGACACAGTTTTTGATTTGTATAGGTCAGAGTAATATGATCCCTTTTGAAAATTCTTGCTATCAAGTACTTCATAAGCATGCACACACGGTATCTTGTCCTATTGGAATGCATGACAAGAATTTTTTTATCTCAAGGCAAACAATAAAATGTTTATCCTTGTCGTGTACTATATAGACCTACTCTGAGGCTGGTATAACCTGAAATTATTAAAATAAAATTAAAATTATAACAACAATTATTCATTTGACATTTGTAATTGTTCCAGTTTGGCAATTGTATTTTACCAACTTTGAATATGTATATTGCATGTCTCAATATGTATTTTTAGAAATATATGGCCTTCATATTTAAAAAAAAAAAAATGCAGTCAAACACTTAAAACAGAGCGCATATGTATTTTTTAAATACATATAGCTGATAGCATATGTAAATTGAAATACATAAAAGTAACTACCAGTGATCACATAAACAGAATGCATATATATTTTACAAATACATATAGCTGACAGTATATATAATGTTAAATGCATATATATAAGAAGGACTTATGGTTCCATCCATGGTATAAGTAGTTACAAAAGTACCAGTATACAATTTCCTGAGATGACTTACATCAACGATTATTACAGGTCTACAATGTTCAAATTCTTTGACACAATAACTTATTAGTATATACAAAACTTCGAAACGAAATCCAACAAGAACAAATTATTTAATTGAAATGGGAAAAAAAATACAAAATAAACTGTAAATATTGTATATCAATATTCAACTTATATAACGTGATGGAAAATTCTAATTTGTAAAAAGAAATTATCGATCAAACCACTTTGTTCGAGAACTGATCAAACCATTGTTGTTACGATTTTTCTAGCGATTTTCAAAAATATAGTTTGAAAATTCACAAATAAAATCATATTTGTTTATTAATACCTGTATTTGCAGCGTTGTTTTATCAAACTCTTCTCAAAATATTAAACGATGCACATAAATTTTAGAGCAGTCGTTTTTTTTTAAATTGATATGAGTTGCAGATTATGAAAACGTTTTTGAATTTTGAATTATGTTGTTGTAAAATAATGGTTATGGTTAAAATAGAGTCATTAAAGAAAAAAATATCTGTAAAAGGTTAAGAAATCTGCCAAATTAAATATTTCTTAAATTAAGGAACCGTTTTTCCCATATTAAATTGAAACAGATTGGAGTTAAATTAGGAACAGAATCTTTTATTGTATATGTATTTAACTAGCAACAGTTTAATCAAATACAAAATACATATTGCTATTTTTTGTAATTTTGAAAGAGTTGCTATAAAACTTACAATTACGGCTCTATAATTGCTATTTCTGAAATTTTTCCTGTAATTTATCTTTAAAACTTTCTTCAAATGTCTTTGCCTTATTTAATTCCAACTCATTAGTAACCCCATTGTAGCAACTATTTTCGACAAATGATCTTTTTCAATCTTCAAATTGTCCATTGCAACCTTCAAATTATTCAATTCAATCTCGACGTGTTTCAACGACGGATCTGAATTACCTTCAAATAGTCACTCTCTATTTACGAATTGTCCATTGCAACCTTCAAATTATCCACTTCAATCTTGATGTCTTTCAATGACAACTCTAAATTACCTTTAAATAGCCGTTCCTAATTTTTGAATTGTCCATTGCAATCTTCAAATTATCCACTTCGATCTTGACGGCTTTCAACGATGTCTCCGAATTACATATGTGAGCAATCTCCAACAAAGCTTGGTCTTCCGATTCCCAATACCACATCACGAAAATTGTCATAGCAGCAATAAAAAATAGAACAACATTACAAAGCACACAAAATAATAGTTGACTAATACCTACAATATTAGTTCACCAAAGTTCTCTAAACCCTATAAAATCAGTTCTATGCTAAGATTCATATAGCAAAGTACATCTGGACAAGCGCATCTGAAAAAACCTTCTTTGAGGATTAGAGTTTTAAATATTAATTCACCAAATCAGAATAGCAACCACAACGACACTTCCTTGGGGAAGAGCAACAATTTTGTGACATTTCCTCTTGCTAAGGATATTAGTGAAGATTAACATCCGACCACAAACTTCACTTCCTTGGGGATGATTAGTGAAAGAGGAGTATTTTTGTTTGTTGGAAAAATTCGATCAACGAGGAAAAAAGTTGAAGTCTGTGGAGAAGACCATATAATAATGAAAGTTGTGTCATTTTATTAGTGTGGTCCTAAATTAAAGTTGTGTCAAATGTATCAAAATATCTTTCAATCTTGCGATCTTAAACATGCCACGTATAAAGTTGAAATTAAAATATTATAAAAAAAAGGTCATTCATTTTGAAACGGAGGATAACTTACATAAATTCCTGAATCTTTAAGTGATATTACATAAAATCCCGCCTATTTTGTTAATTACATTTGATCCCATTTTTTTTTAAATGGTGATTACGTATGTTATATGGTGATACATATAAAAAAGTGATACATTTGAAACTAACAATATATTTATTTAAGGAAATAATAGATTCTCTTTTATTCATTGTATTCTTATTTAAAGAAAAATATCTAATTTTTCTCTTTTTTAGATTTAATTTATATGTTTTAATTATGTTTCTCTTTTTCGTCTTTAATTATGAAAGATATATTTTTTTTGGTATTTTTTTCTCTTTAATTTTAGTCTGTTTTTTTTTAGATTTAATTTTAATTATGTTTCAATTATGCTTTTGGTCCTTTTTAGAAAAATATTATTACTTTTGTTTCCTACACTGACTACATTATTACCTTTCATAATAACATATGACTCACCCAATAATTGAAATAAATAATTGTATCTACCTTATGAATCACCATAATAACATATATATCAACCATTAATATCATATGAATCACCCAATAATTGAAATAAATAATTGTATCTACCATATGAATCACCATAATACCATATATATGAATCACCCAATAATTGAAATAAATAATTGTATCTACCATATGAATCACCGT
>NC_061111.1:192423517-192545191 GCF_002878395.1 Capsicum annuum | reverse complement strand
TATCTACCATATGAATCACCATAATAACATATATATCAACCATTAATATCATATGAATCACCCAATAACTGAATAAATAATTGTATCTACCATATGAATCACCATAATACCATATATATGAATCACCCAATAATTGAAATAAATAATTTTATCTACCATATGAATCACCATAATACCATATATATCACCCTTTAATATCATATGAATCACCCAATAATTGTATCTACTATATGAATCAATATAATATAATATGTATCACCCGTTAAAATCATACAAAATGTATCTATCGTATGAATCACCATAATACCCATATAATGATATCATATTTATCATTCATATGAATCATAATAAACATGTATGAATAATTAAATAAATTTATATATGCATCAATAGATTTATTTTTTTTAAATGAGAGAAATTTTAGGAGACGAAAAAAAAAGTTGCATGCATTAATGGAGGAGAAAAAATCAGGAAGAAAGATGATTTAAGCATTAATGAAAGAGAAAAATCAGGAAGGAAGAGATTTAATTGTTGATAATTAGGGAGATATTTCAGGGAAGGAAATCTTGAATGAGTTAATGGTGGAGTAAAAATATAATGTGGGATTTTCTTGATATGTATCAAGAGTAAAATTGAAAAATGGTATTTTACATAAATTAAAAAAGTAAGGGATATTAGGTAATATAGTCTCTTAAGTATGAGATTTGTGTAATTTATCCCCCCCCCCCCCCCCCCCCCAAAAAAAAAGGTCATTGAGAATATTTGTTTGGATCCTTTTTCATGGGATGGGTTGTGTATGGAGTTACTTTTAAAAAAAATGAGAAAAAACATCTTTTCCCCCCTGAACTTGTCCTCCTAACTCACTTTAACACTTAAACTTAACTTATGTTTATTTACCCCTTAACATCTTTAAAGTGAATTACTTTCATCCCTTAAAATATAATACCACTCTCATAACAGAGAGTGCATCACACTCGCTGATACGTCAGCGCCACATCATCGCCACGTAAATAAAATATTTTTAAAATAATTATATATAATATATATATATAAATATTATATATATATATATACATATTTTTAAATATATAAAAAATAGTTTAAATTAAAACAAAAACCCCACCTCCCCATTTTCCATCTTCTTCGTAACCCCCAGTCCTACCCCTCCCCTACCCCCCTCCCGTCTACCCGCACACCTGCACACACACTTCGTTCTCCCCCATACTGCCCCACCTACACACCCACCCACTCACCTCTGTCCACCCTAATACAGCCACATTTGTCAGATTTTTCGGTGAATTTTCGTCGGAAAACTCAACTCACTTAAAAAATTCAATTAATTATCAATTTGTTCAAAAAAATGAATCTAAGAAAAGTGAGGAAAAAATTATGTTGGGTGTTTCTTTAATAAATGGATCTAAGAAATTTGAATGGGTGTTTAATGAAGGAAAATTTTCCTAGAATTTTCTTGTTAATATTTTCCTCTGAATACTTTCCACTGAATAATTTAATTCAAATTATCCTATTTTTGAAACTGAAACTATCCCATTTTTTGTTTCCCATTTCTTTAACAAATGGATCTAAGAACTTTCTTTTGTTTTATTTCCCTTGCTAATATTAACAATGGAGGAAAAATGGGTGTTTAATGGAGGAAAATGGGTGATTCTGATTCCTGTTTCTTTAACAAATAGGTGTTTAATGGAGGAAATTTTTTAATTTAGTCTTAGTGGTTATTTTTCGGTGGTGTTAATGGAGGAATATGAAAAAAATTAAATGAGAGAAGTTGTGAAAAATGTATTTGAGGTTGTTAATGGAGAAATTTGGGTATTGTTGTAGATAATGTTTTGAAGAAGAAGAAGAAGAAGAAGAAGAAAGTGTCTATTTTTTTTTTAAATTTTTTTTTATTATATTCTAATCTAATATTACTAAAATTAATTTTTTAATAAATAAACGCGCCCTTTTAAAAAAAAATGTCACGTCAGTATTAGGGGTGAAATAAATACACTTCAAAGATGTTAAAGAGGTAAATAAATGAAAGTTAAATTTAAGTGCTAAAGTGAGTTGGGAAGACAAGTTAAGGGGAAAAAAGATGTCTTTACTCTAAAAAAATAAATAAATAGATCATTTGGACTAATTTGGGGCATTCGGTTAAATGAAGGACAAATATGCAAACTTTCTTAGTAGCAGAGGTAAACACATAAATATGACTGTGGATACAGTTTACCAATTTTTTAAAATAGAGGAATATTTTGATCATTTTCACTTTTCCTTTTTAATGTATATATAGAGACTCATGTTATTCCCTATATGCGCCTACTTTTTTATGTTGCAACTCCCATCAATAAATTCTCTGTCTTTGTCAATTTTCTCAATTTAGGTTGAAAATTTTTCAGTCTACCACACTACTTTTAAAATTGATATTCACTGGCTAATTTGAATTTGCGTTCCATAAAGATCGACTTTTTTAGTGAGAAAACGTCCTACTGAGTTCTTCATTCCCATGATCCGAAGCTAAGAGGTCTTGATCATAATAACATAGTCTATTTCATATTTAAAAAAGAACTCTTAATCCTATAAGCATATCATGAATTATATTTATTCAATACACTATCGTCAATGTAAATGTATTTTGAAAAAAAAAAAAAATCAACTGAGAATAACACAAGATGTTTTTTTTCTTTTTTTTTAAAAACTTGTATTAAATTGGCATACAAATATAGACCAAATAAAATAAATACAAATAATATAACAAAATAATAATTTAACAATAAGTGGAAAACAAAAATACAATTTATTTGAATTTATTGAATTCATAATGGAGATAAGTAAATTTGATTTTTCAAAAATTCTAGTAGAGTTTAAATAAACAACAACAATATACCCAGTGTATTCCCATCAAGTGGGGTCTGGGGAGGGTAAAGTTTACGTAGTCCATCCTACTACTTCAGATGAAGTAGAGAGGTTATTTTTGATAGACCCTCGGCTCAGGATAGATACCAATATAACAAACAAAACACATAAAAGCATGCAACCGCAAGATAATACTAAAATAACAGATAGTAAAGGATAATAATAGAAACAAGACACACACAAGGTAATACTAAAAAATCTATTCAAAAAAAATAGATATCACCAATACACTACAGACGTACTCCTACCCACTAACCCTCTATCCTAATCCGCGTTCTCCACACCTTCCTATCAAGGGTCATGTCCTTTGTAAGCTGTAACTGCTCCATGTCATGTCTAATCACCTCCCTCCAATACTTCTTAGTCCTACCTTTACCCCGCCAAAACCATCCATAGCCAGCATCTCATACCTCTGTACAGGAGCATCCGTGTTCCTCCTTATCACATGCCCAAATATCGCAACCTCACTTCCTATATCTTGTCCTCCATCGAAATCACTCCCACCTTCTCCTAGATAATCTCATTTCTAACCCTATCCCTCATGGTAAGTCAACAAATCCATCACAACATTCTCATTTACGCCACCTTCAAATTCTGTATGTGGGAGTTCTTAACTGGAAAACACTCCGCCTCATACAACATAGCCGATCGAACTACCACTCTATAGAACTTACCTTTGAGTTTTGGAGGCACTTTATTATCACACAAAACTCTTGAAGTGAGCCTTTATTTCAACCACCTTGGACCAATATGGTGCGTGATATCCTCATCAATCTCTCCATTTCCTTGAATCATAGACCCAAGCAACTTGAAACTCTTCCTCTTCGGGATGACCTGAGAATCAAGCTTCACTACCACGTCCGCCTCGAGCGACAAATCACTAAACTTACATTTCAAGTACTTCATTTTTGTCCTGCTCAACCTAAATAGTTTAGACTCAAGGGTTTGTCTTCAAATCTCCAACTTATCATTAACTTTACCCCGAGTTTCATCAATTAATATAACATCATCAGCAAATAGCATACACCAAGGCACCTTCCCTTGGATATGTCGAGTCAAAACATGATACAAGCACGATCATGAAAATGGATGCTTTTAAGTATTTTGAATACAACCTACAGAGTGTACGAGTTGAAGTGTGAAAAGGGCTCCAAAGTCGTCTCTCTATTGCACTCTATGGGCTCCGTTTTGTTCATTTAACACTAAGGGGCACTTTCATCATTTTGTCACTTATTGTAATGAGTCTATAAATTGCTAGAATTTTAGCTCATTAGTTATTGAATATTGATGAAAGAACACTTCTCTTGAGAGAGAGCCTCCCTAGGCCGAAACTAGGACATGAGCAAGTGTGGATTCACTTGTAAAAGTGTATTGCTTGGAAACGATGGTGTTTGAGAGGTGGAATCCCTCTTGTGCCTTCGTAAGAGTGTGATATTGCTACTGTAAGTTTTAGGGGTCCTTAGATTTGATACATCTTTGGGTTCTTAGCCTTGTAATAGTGTATGTCTCGCTATCTATCTTTACATTTCATGTCTTAGTTTGCGTTGTCTAGTGAAATCGTTAGTTCTTGTTGTCTTGTAATCTTGTAACGCCGGATTGTTGCTATCCTAGTATTGTTCTTCTCGTTATAGTGTAGTTTATCTCTTGTTGTTGTGGCTGTTTTTGGTGTTATAAGCACCTTTGTATTGTGTATTATTGAGTTGTTATTCAACCCGAGACCTAGTCTTTTTGTGTTCTCGATTTTCATTGTGTTTGTGGACTGTTTTGTGTTGGTTTTGATACCTACCAAGTTTGTATCATATAAAAATATCCATCTCCAAAGTAAATAAAAATGTGATAAGAGTCGATCCCTGATGCAATCCTGTCAAAATCAAAAAGTGCTCTGAAGCCCTTCCTTCCGTCCCTACACGAGTCTTCACATCATCGTATATGTCCTAGATCAACCTAGTGTAAGCCACGGGACCCCTCTAGTCTCTAAGAACCTCCATAAAATCTTCCTGGGAACTTTGTCATACGCATTCTCAAGATCGATAAACACCATGTGTAAGTTCTTCTTTCTCTCCCTAAACTGCTCCACTAATCTCCGAGGTGAATGACCTCAGTAGTTGAGCGACCTGCCATGAAATTGAACTGATTCTCTGAAATAGTCACAATCCTTCTCAGTCTCAACTCTACCACCCTTTCCCAAACCTTCATAGTATGACTCAACAACTTGATATCTATATAGTTGTTGTAATTCTGAATGACCCCTGGTTCTTATATAAAGGAACCATCGTACTCCATCTCTATGCTTCAGGCATCTTTAATTTACCGCCTTAAAAATGGTGTTAAACAGTCTCGTCATCCACTCCAAACCTGCCCCATCAGTGCTCTTCCAAAAGTTCACCGAAATCTCGTCTGGCCCAGTCGCCCTAACCCTACGCATCCTGCGAATAGCCCCCTTGACCTCCTCCACCTTGATACGCCTACAATAAGAAACGAAAAATATGTGTGCATTTATAATTAAGTGAAGAGTAAATGCATTCAAATCTGCATCATGTGATTTCAAGTTTGTTAAAATTTAGTAGGTTACTTTTACAAATGGTCATTCAACTTTGATTTTATTATATATTATAGGTTAAAACATCTAGTACCCTCCTGAACTATGACCAAATTTATTACGACACACTCCAATTTCACGTTTGTCCTATTACCCCCGGAACTCAATTTTAGTATATTTTTGTCACCCTTTTTAACTGATGTGGAACCTTTTTAGGTGATGTGACACTTTGACGTGGATCCTATTTTTATGTAATAAAGGTGCCATGTCAGCACAAAAAGGTGATAAAAATGCGCTAAAATTGAGTTTGGGGGGGGGGGGGGTTAGGGTAATAGGACGAACGTGAAGTTGGAATGTATCGTAATAAATTTGGTCATAATTCGAGTGGGTATTGAATGCTTATCTCTATATTATAGAAATACGATCTCTTTCCATACCTCACAAGCAGCAGCTTCCGGGCTCCATTTAGAAGCCTCGCGAATAATCTCATTACCTTCCCGAAATAATTTATTTTATTGTAAAAAAATCATTTATTTTTAAAGTTTATCTCACAAAAATCACTCTTTTATTTCTTTTAACATACACTCATCTAACTTCAAAGGTTATCACATTTTTTTTTTCTATTTTTTATAACATAAAAGTCGTGCAACTTTACAGTAAAATAAATACGCACGGAACCAATATTTGCATGACTGGTCCTTTGATGTGCCAAATATATATATGCGATTTTTATTTTTTTTTTGCTAAAGATTGTGGTAAGATTTGAACCAAAAGACTTTTACGCTCTATTACTCTGGAATCACGTTGGATGTAATCATCTAAGAATCGAATTATCTATCATATACGTACTTCATAAATCATATTTACTACTTAAGTAAAGTTTTTTTGCATTTTGCTCCCTCTGATGTGTGTTCTTTATTCCTATTTTATTATTTGTAATAATATGCACCCTAATATCTCCATTTCCTTATAAAACAGTACCAAGAAATATTTTTTCTTGAATCCATGAGGAAAGAACAGGCAAAACAGACAGAATACCAATATGAACAATTCTTTTGTGTTTAGCTTGTATGTATAGGTGTTTACCAAAAAAATCTTGTATGTATAGGTTCCTAAAATCACAAGGTTAGATCTAATTTGCACTTTTACATTCAGTATAAGTTTACGATTTATATAAATGACAGGAGACATGTTGGAGATTCATAGAATCCTTAATTTTAGAAAATCTTAGGACAACTATAAAGTTCATTAGTCAACAGGAGCTAATTAATTTGACGACAATTGTAATGCATCTAGTTTAAGCTTTTGAGGTAGTTGGTGACTTGGTGTACCTATATATTTCATCACAATTTATTTTGGCTAATATTTAAGACATTTTTTTTAATTATATTGATATGAGAAAAATTACAATTTATAGTACTTTTTTAAAGTTTTAATCTGATTTAGGTTTGAAAACTAGTCAAATTGACTCCCAAAAAAGAAAAGAAAAATTACAGAAAGTAGCATACTTAAGACTATAATTACAATAAATAACAACATTTTTGTAAAATTATAGTTTATAGCAAGAGTAACATTATTTTACTCATTAACTAGGCAAGTGCATGTTTTATTCTCACTACTTTGCATTTTTCTATTTTCACTCCACTATTTCACCTCCCCCAAATATAGCCATATCTTTTACCCTTTTTTTTCTTCTTCTTTTTTTTTATTTCATTTTTTTATTTTCACTTTATTTTCTATATTCTATTTCTCTTTTTTTTTTCCCTTTTCCTTTTTTTGCCCTTTTCATATTTGAAGATAATTATCTCCATGATCTTCAAAATTTCAAAATAAAACATCATTACTGTCTTTCACTCTCTTATATCTCTACCTTTTTTTCTTGTTAGTTTTTTTTAATCTTATTTTTTTTATCATTTTATTTTTTTATTGTGATTTCTTTTTCATTTTTTTCTTTCCACTTTATTTTTTCTCTTCTATTTCTTTTTTTTTTCCTTTCTCATATCTTTTTTTTCTTTTTTCTATTTTCGTTTTCTTCTTCTTTTTTCTACTTTATTTTGTTTCTTTTTTTTTTCTTTTAGTTTTACACTTCTATTTCTCTTTCTTCCCTTTTTTCTTTTTCACTTCTCTTTTTTCGTTTTTTTATTTTTTTTATTTTTTTATTTTTTCCCCTTTTTACTCTTCTATCTCTAACTTCTATTTTGAAAAGACAAATATATTTATCACATACACATATTCAAAAAACATAAAAAATAAATAGTCATATAGATATAGATATGTATTTACAGTACAAAACATACATATGTAATTATGAAATACATATCATATTCGTATTAAACAATAACAAACATAACTATACCATATATCTTCATATGTATTTGCGAAATACAAAGGCGACTCATATAAAATAAGAATATACATATGGATCAGGTATGTATTCTGTAAATACATATGCAGAGCTATATGTATTTTATACGGTGTTAGATTTGTCTTTGAACTGTACATACTATGTCATTTTAGAGGGTAACATATGTACTTATTTGTTTTCTTTTACTGTTTAAGATATGCATCATGTATTTTTTTATTACCGATACGTATATGTATATAATTGTCATTTTTGTTATAAAGATTTTGTGTCCTATATGTTTATATATACATGTGAGTCAGATATGTATTTCTGTAAATACGTATGCAAATATATATGTATGTTTTTTTACCGTAAATATATATGCAGATCTGTATGTCTATTTATTTTTATATTTTTTGAATATGTATATATGATACAGATATTCTTCTTTTAAAAATAAAAGATAGATATAGAAGAGTAAAAAAAAAAGAAAAAAACAAAAACAAAAAAAAAAGAAGTGAAAAAGGAAAAAAAAAAAAAGAAGAAAGAGAAATAAAAACTAGAAATAGAAGTGTAAAAACAAAAGCGAAAAAAAATTAAAAGAAGAAGAAGAAAACGAAAAAAATATGAGAAAAGGAAAAAAAAACAAAACGAAAAAATAAAAAATAAATAAAAAACGAAAAAGGAAAAAAAAAGAAGAGAAGTAGAAGAGAGAAAATAAAGTGGAAAGAAAAAGAAATTAAAATTAAAAAAAGATAAGAAAATGAAAAAACTAACAAGAAAAAATAGTTAGAGATACAAGAGAATGATATTTTGAAATTTGGAAGATCATGGAAATAATAATCTTCATATTTGAGTTTGATTTGAAAAAAGAATCTACTAATTTAAATAAGAGTAATTTACGGAAATTTAATTAGATGAGATAATTATTCCTTATTTAAATTAACTAATTTGAGTAAACCAAGGGCAATAAATCTTGTCGTATATGTATTTGTATAGCAACAGTTTACTTAAATACAAAATACAATTTGCTATTTTTCGTAATTATGAAACTGTTGCTGTAAAAGTTACAATTAAGACTCTATAGTTGCTATTTCTGAAATTTTCCCTTTAAAAGAAACGTGACAACTATTTTGAAACAGAGGAAGTAGCTATTGGGATTCACTATTGGTCACAGAAATAAATGCACTTTGGATTTATTTTTGTTTTAGTGTGAATTTCAATAGAACTATATTCTGTTCATCTTGGTATAAGCAGATTAGATAAGAGGGCTTGGAGGTCACATATTAGGGTAGAAACTTAGTAGGTAGCTATGCTTTGACTTGTTTTTCCCAGATTTAGGTTTGGTGAGAGTCTGAGATCATTGTATCTGTTGTCGTTTTAGCTTCATACATATATTTTCTTGATAATAGTTGTGACTAATACCTACAATATTAGTTCACCAAAGTTACTCTAAACCCTATAGAATCAGTTCTAGGCTAAGATTCGTATAGCAAAGTACATCTGGACGAGGACATCCGAAAAATCTTCTTTGGGGCTTAGATTTTTAATTATTAATTCACCAAACCAGAATGGCAACGACAACAACACTTCCTTGGATAAGAGTAGCAATTTTCTGACATTTCCTATTCCTAAGGATATTAGTGAAGATTAACAACCGACTACAAACTACACTTTCTTGAGGATGATAAGAGAAAGTTAACCATTTTTGTTGGTTGGAAACATTTGACCAGCAGAAGTGAGGGAGAAAAGCCCTAATTTGAAGTCTATGGAGAAGACACATTTAATGATTTGTCTGGGTCCTTTTTGATGGCCCGGTCATGTAGAAGTTCTACTTTTAAAAACAGATTATTTGAGCTGATTTGGAGTATTCCGTTAAATGAAGAGTAGACATGCAAACTTTCTTAACGATGGAGGCAAATTACTAAATAGGACTCAAAATATGACTTAAGGTAAAGTTGGTGAATTTTTTAAAGTAGAAAGGTATTTTTGATCATTTTTTTTTAAATGTATATAGAGATTCCCATTATTCTCTATATGCACCTACTTTTTTATATTGCAACTTCCATCAGTAAAATTTTTTTCTTCGCCACTGATAATATTTCTTAATTTAGATTGACAATTTTTCAAAATACCACACTACTTCTAAAATTGATATTCACGGGCTAATCTGAATTTGCGTTCCATAGAGATCTACCTTTTTTGGTGAGAAAATTTTGTACTGAGATCTTCATTCTCATGATCCGAAGCTAAGAGTTCTAGATCATAATAACATAGTCTAATTATATCACTACAATAAAATTGATATATAGCTACGAAATTATTAGCTACGAGATGAAATCGTCACTAATTGTTCACCTTTTATGACGAAAATTACATTTCGTATCTAAATATATGACGCACATACTTTTAGTGACGAAGCGTAAAATTTTGTAGCAAAGTTTTGTCCTCTAAAGTTTTTCAGCAAAAAATATTTTGGCGTCATTTTATTAAGTATCTTTAGTGACGAATTTTAAGTTTTCAGTGACAACTTTTTTTATCGCTAATAATGAATCTAATTCGTGACAAACTATTTTTTGTCTTGAATTAGTTTTAATTTTAGACACACAAAAAAATCCGTCATGAAAAATAAGTTGTCGCAATAGCGAGAAATTAGAGTTCGTAGTTAAATATTGTAAGTTTTAGCTATAAAATTTGATATTTATTGTGACCTCAATTTTTGTCACTAATACTATACACAATTAGTGACGCTCATTTTACTATCTCTAATTAATCTGTGATTCAGTGACAACATAATTGTGTCACAAAATATACCATCGTTAAGTAGTGATGATTTAGAATTTGTAGCTAAATAACTTAGCTATTTTTTTATACAAAATTTTTTTGTAGCTAAATATAAATTGATCGTTGGATATTTTTGTTTATGATTATAGAAAATTAATTGTATATTGATATTACTATAGAAAATAAGACTCGATCTAATTGTGTGAAGGTTGAAGTGAACTTATTGAATGAATTTTTCGGAAGGTGTAAAGTTAGTGTGTTACTCTTGTACATGTGAGAAACATTTTAAGTAGAACGAAGTTAACTATGATCAACTAATTATTTAAAGTTTCAAGCTATCATATTGTAAGTTTTAGCCACAAGATATATTTTTAATTGTGACAATAGTTTTTGTAACTAATAAATCAAATAATTAGCAACGATGTTATTATTGTCATTGTTTAACCTGCAATTAATCACAATGAAATTTTATCACAAAAAAATAATTACGACTTAGATTTGAAAGTTGAATAGTGTAATTATTGGATACGAAGAAATTCACAAGTATAATTATAAGATCAATACTCTAAAAATATTTACCCAAATAAATAAAAATTAAAAAAAAATATATATTCAGACAAAGTGATATAGACTACGTCACATAATTATTATAAAAACATAAAATTTTTAAACATCATTATGATAGTTTGAATTTTTTAAAAAAATTACAAACAAAACCTCCAAAACTGTTAAAGAGATGTAACAAGCTTTTTAAATATATTTTGACATATGAATTATCCAACAAAAGGCATTTATGAAAAAGTGATTATTAAGTTTCATTATAATAACCCACAATATTATCCAAAATAAGCCACAGTATTGATCGACGATTTATTCGGAATATAATAACTCAACCATCTCCAAATACGAAAACAAAAAGGTAGTCAAAAGTTATAATAATGAAAGAGTACCCATTTCAATGACACAAAATATGTAAAATTATATTAGGTATTTAAATTTCCTCGTAATGCAAAATTGTAAATTACTACTCCTTCCATTTTTTTTATTTGCCTATTTTCTTTTTAGAGTCAAAATATACAAATTTGATCAATATTTTAAAATGTATTTCTTAATCAAATTAAAAAAATAATTATAATTTATAATACTTTTCATATAATTTTTAAATATCTAATTTTAATTCTAAAAAATTTAATTAATCTAATCAAATAGATAGAGAAGTTATTTCTGAATATTTCTAAATTACTAAGCAAACAACCACATTAATGTTATACTTGAACTACCAATCTACTAACTAGCAACCAAACATACATGTATCTAGTTGAGCCAAAACATCATTGAGATTTGCTCCCATACAACTAAAAAAGTTTCACAAAGATATTCATTAGTCTGTATCTAGTTGAGCACGCTTCTTGTCGATCATATACAGAGTTGGCTCATGTTTCTGATAGGCTACTATAAGGTCATGGAATTTATCCTTTCAGCATTATCTCTACAGTATCAACCAATATTGGACGAAGATCACTAGAAGCGCGACCAAGCATAGTGCACCCTTGTCCTCAATGTCAACATTTACTCCATGTTTTAGAGGAGTAAAGTTACCTATCAAGTAAAGTAGTATTTTTATCAACGCCAATTTTCATTGACTGCAAGAAAGAATCTAAAGGATCCTAAAAAATTTCCCAGATAACTCTCCCATTAGTCTGTAGCTAAGTTTCCAGTATTTAAGAGGGTCAATTGAATTTCTCACAACTGATAAATATACTCTTATTTTGTGCGTTCAAAAAGTAGATGTTTTGAGTCATCTGCACCTAATGCCTAATTAGTTGTCATTGTGAAGATCTATTTAGTTTTTAACATTGACCACTATTTTATCTTTTTGAAAAATATGGTCTCTTGGCCAGATTTTCCGCACCTCAGCTAATCCTACGGGTACTTGCTACGTCTCAGTAGCTCAAGTATCGGGTAACTTAGTCATATGCAATAACAGATTTATTTTGCATAAAAGAAATGTATTGGATCCAACCTAATAACTTCACGCGCTATAATTTTTTCCTGTAAACTTGCTGCTTTTGTAGTTAGAATAAGTATTGGTGCACCATAAGAGTCTTTTGGATCTCTTGAACAGTAATGCCCGAGACACTTTGCATAGAAAGACCTCCCGATAACAAGACAAATATGTAATGCTAAAAAATTCAATTTAAGAATAAGAAGCAAAAAAGAATGATGCAATTTATACATAAAGAAAAAAAAATACTGCAAATGTAAACATGAGAAGTACAACAATGAGTTTCTCTTTCATGTACTTCACATTTTTTCAGAAGACAGAAAAAGAAATAAGAAATCTACAATTCCTCTTCCTATTTCTTTACCATTCCTTTTCCCTACAAGAACCAAACCAAGTGCTAACATAGGTAGTGCTGGGTGAAAAACATGAATAGATAAAAGCAAACAGAAGGAAACTCGTAACCATTTATATGGTACTAGAAGTGTGCACTTAATTTGACAACATGTGAGGTTATCAAAACCACAACCAGCACCACCCCACCTCCATGAGAAAGAAGAAAAATAAATGACAATCAAAGAACTTGGGTTTATCCAAAGTAGTGGAGCTAAACAACCAAAAAAAAAAGGGAAAGACAATTGAACTGCAAACTTTATCACACGAATAAAGTTACACCTCTAAAAGAATACATTTATGTGTTCATGCCTGAAGCAAATATGTCTTAAGAAGCACCACTCTCAAACTGAAAAACCTATATTTCAAAACTCCTAAGCACTCTCCAAGAGCTGAGGCAGGCTCCCAAGAGCTATTTTTATTCCATGTGAATTTGGTATAACACAAACATAATTTTAGCATGAAAACGAATAGGTTCATCACTTAATATGAATCCAAGGATACTTTCCCAACTCATCCAAAAAAAAGAAAGATCCATAGAGAGTAGAGCGCAAATATCTTGAGCAAAACAATTGCATTTCTGATCACCTACTTAGAGAGATGATCATTTTCCAACTAATATAGAGGTAGCAGAAATTGCAGGATTCCCAACACCACGAAGGTGCCTGTAGGAAGCATTTGGAGACAAACTAACTTTCAGGGTTCTCCATAACTCACTCTGTAGTGTTCATTTTGGATTACATCTTTCACTTATTTTGTCTTCTCAAATGTAAGATATTATTTGGGCTCTAATCTGTTATTGCTCTCTGCTAGTATAGATAGTGCAACACGATCCGTCCAATAAAAAGCTCAAATACTGGTCATACAAGAGAAGTAACAGAACTTAGCTACACCATTAAGGAGTACAAAAGGGGAAAAAACTTAAGTAGGCAAAGAAAAAAGGAACATAGATGGAAAATATGAACACAGATCTGCGGACCTAATAGATAATCACTAATGGGTAGTTAATTGTGAAGTACAGACCTAATGCCTGAATGGTACTCATCAGGGAAGACTTTAATGCAATCCATCGAATATCCCTGTGCAACCTTATCTTTACAATTTTTAACATAAACATAACATGAGGAAACAACAAGTTGGAATATTGTAAAAATTTCGGGTTAACTAAGTAACATAAATTGGACGGCACCAGAGGTAAATACCTGCTCTAAAACTCTTGGAAGTACCGTGTCTTTGTACAAATCAAGGTCAATACCCTCAATTTGACTTAGAACATGCCTATCTACCAAATATAAGGGCAAAATGAAAATCCTCACATAAGTGCACACATTTATTGCTTATTTCAGTTGCTAGTAATCATGCCTAAAATAACAGCTCATTACAAGATCATGAAGCTCGCTCCTTTCTTTTACATATTTTTTTCCCCTGCAAGTCCCTGCAGACCATAAAGCTCGTTGCAACCCTCAACTCATGATCAACAAAGAGTATGTATTATCCAAAAGCATTAAAACACCTGCATGACTAGAAAGTTTGCCCTCATGATTTTCTTTTATCTTCATGACATGCAGGCGTTGTGGAAATATTCATGTATAAGTATGAGAGTAGTTACAACACTTACAAATATTTGAACAAACCTAATGTTGCATTCGCACCTAAAGTTTGTTTATTTCTATGAAATTTCAAAGCACGGATCTACTGCATCCATGACAGTGTCAACATCCTTGTGGGAACAACATGTCAGGGGTATCTAACTAAACGTTCATTTTTGTGAATTTTCTTTCATAGCACGTAAAATTTTCAACTCGACCATTGGTAGGTGACTTACCTAATTTAGTAATCTGAGGCAGTTAATCCTTCAGCTTCTTGGCACCTGAAAAGCAAACAACCAAAAAACTTGTGTATTATTGGCGCATTAGCCAATTTTAAAAATCTTGATCTCATTTCTATGCTAGGCAGTGAACGACAATGATTAATGACAGACGAAAAATGCTAATGAAAGACACTGCAATTGCTGGAGACTAGTTATCTTCTTGGGCAGATAGAACAACCACTTTATGAAATTCTGTTGAACAACTTCTTTCATTCTCAATCTTAGGATTCAATTTATCAAATATACCAGTAATCTCTATATCGGCCCACAAGTCAAGGCAATTAGACGTGTCAATAAATCAGTGTAGGTTCTCTAAAGAAAAGAAAATTGACTGATAGTATCTAAATCAAGACGCGTCAAACTTCTTATGTGTTGATGTTAACCATAATATGCTAAATTTTAGAGGAACAAATCACAACAAAATATGAACTAAAATAAATAGATGGAACTATCATATCAGAGGACCAATATTGAAAAAATATATTGAACTAACAAAGTTTTCTCATTGATGAATGAAAAGCTAAGTGCAGGAGGCAAAATTTTTAGACAAAATTTCACTTAGGCATAATGTTGCTACTTATGGGGACGGGCTCAAAGATTGGATCAAGAAATTTTTTCTAGGGCAAGGAAATCAATCTAATAATTTACTATCAAGAGATTGTAACAAGCAAAAGATCAATATTTCATTATCTTTTTTATGTTCAAAGTGTTCAAAGAAAATTATTCAGACACACAAGTCATTGCTGAAGATAAAGGAGACAGAATGAAAAGGCCAATAAGGCACAAGCAATAACACCAACAAGTGAGTGGTAAGTAACATCATCAACCTAAAGTCCTTCATGGAAATTCAGCTCATAGGCGTGTCTGCAAATAACTTATGAAATTCATCTCCCTAAAATCAACTAAACAAGATATAAATACTTTAGGAGAGTTATATATTAACATGTACGTAACTGACCTTACTTATTTTGAGGTTACATCACAAGTTAATGTCGGTGTTGTCAGCTGTGCTATCAACTTCATTGTTAGTAGCACTATTATTACCTTCATTCTACTCATGGTCACTGATGTGACCAACCATAGTGTCATCCTCTTGGTCAGAATCTTATCCATTATAATCAACTTCAACTTCATATTCTGTTTGAGCCAAAAATTCAATTAAATTTGCATCTATGGTAATCGACTTAACATTATCTCTATGTAGTTGACTCAACATATCAACCATATCATTAACAATTGATTTACTTTCAAGTGATGTATCTTGATAGACTTCAACATTTGTAATAGACAACTCATCATTTTCTACCTCTGAGTTTGAGTTTTTCTTCTCTGGCATATCATATATTTGTCTAGCTTGAAATTTGAGCACAATTCGCCAATCTTCCCCCAGTTTTGGGTCATCAATGTAAAATACTTGCTTTGCTTGAGTAGCTAGTACAAAGGGATCATGTTCATACCAAATTTTTTTAACACAGAAGCTTGTAAAAATTTTATCTTCTTGCATCCCTATTTTCTTGCGAAGATCAAACCAGTTGTATTTGAATAGCAAAACTCAATTTTCTTAAATATTCTCTAATTCAAGAATGTCAGTTATAATACCATAAAAATCAATCTCCACTTTTTCATGAAGGCCTCTAACAACTATACCGCAATTTTGACTTTTACATAATTCATCGTGTTGTTGAATATAGTACCTAACACTATTTACAATACAACCAGTACATTTTGTTCCACGCACATCAGGACCCATAGACGAAGGATATACTTTCATGATAGACCTAGACTTCTCCTTATTAAATAACTGCATAATCTATGAGGAAAAGCTATTGCTTTCAATTAGTAAAGTATAAAAAGATAAAATTTAAGCATGCAACATGATTATTATCTTAAAGTCATTTCTAAACCACGAAGGAAATTGTTCTCTGTGTTTCTCTTCTATATCCACAACACCTTGCTTTAATAGCTCTTCTTATGAGCTCTGCATGTAACAAAGTAAGCTATTTAGAAACAGTTTAAATAAAAAATATCAACATATGTACATATATATAAAAGAACTACTTACTTAAGAAAAGGTTCTACTTTTCCACAATCATTCAACACATACCACTGAGCCATGTTAAAATCTTTCTTTAATATGACTCATAATCTCCATCTTTATATGGTCTAACACTTTTTGAAAATATATCTAAAATAGGCCCATCATTGTACCTAGATCTATCATAATTTCTATCTATAGGCCCATAATTGTACCTAGATCTATCATCATTTCTATCTTTACAATTAAATCTAGTCTCAATGTCATCAAGATACATAGAGCAAAATATCAAACATTCATCAATAATATCGCCTTTTGCATTAGAACCTTCAGGTCATGCCTAGTTTTGGACATAACACTTAAGCTTGCACAAGAACCACTCAGTTTTGTACGTCCAATGATATTGTGTTGGTCCCCTATACATAACCTCTCATGGTAAATGAACAGCCAAATGTACCATAACATCGAAAAAAGCGGGTGAAAATATCATCTTAATATTACATAATATAACAACTATATCCCTTTCTAGTTGTTCCAAGTCATCTCGTCTCAATGTCTTACAACATAATCGTCGAGAAAAATCACTTAACTCAATCAATGCTGAAGAGACATCTTTATTTTTAAATCCATGAATAGAAATAGGCAGCAATCGATGTAACAAAATATGGTAGTCATGACTTTTGAGTCTGGTTATCTTACCATCATCCCCCGTCACACACCCTGAGATAGTTGAAGCATAGCCATCAGGAAATTTAACAAACTTTAACAATGCCCAAAACTTCTTTTCTCTTCTTTAAACATATTATAACAAGTATAAAATGTTGTATAATTAGAACCATCATGTTGCAACCATAGTTCTTTTCTTATGTTCATATCTTTTAGATCTTATCTTGCTTTATATATATCTTTAGTTTTCCCCTCAATATTCAATAATATCCCCAAAATAGCCTTACAAATGTTCTTTTCTATGTGCATGACATCTAAATTATGTTGCAACTTCAAGCTCTTTCAGTAGGACAACTCAAATAGAATACTTCTCCCCACCCAATTTAACTCTTCAGGAAGGCGTTTCTTTCTTTTATTATTTGAGTGTTTTCTTGGTTTATAAGTACTGAGTAAATCCAATTGTTTCAAGATATCATCACCTGAGAGCTCTTTTGGCTTCATTATTTTTTCTATCTTCCCATCAAATTTCTTTCTTCTTCTCCAAGAGTGACTAGATTCAAGATACCGACAGTGACCCGTGTAAGAAATTTTACCTTTTACCCTTTGTGAAGATGCTTCCTTATTGATAGTAGGACATGTCATGTATCCCTTAGTTGTCACGACCCAAATTAACTACTGGACCGTGTGGGCACCTATGCTATTCTAAGCAGTTAGGAGAACCCTTATTACCCAACTAAAAATATACGGAAGACTTCTATTTTAAGAGAATACTGGATTAAATATAATAAGGTAAATTAAATATTAATAAATAATTTTTTTCAAAAACTTCTTACAAGTGTGCTTCACTATTCCCAAGACTTGGTCAGATATGTACAAGAGCTATCCACTACAACATAGACTGATAATAAAATAAATAATACAAAGACTCTAACATTTGCCAGGAAGAAAGTGCAGAAGTTAGTGCTGAATATTGTCATCCATCTAGTAACTGCAACTAACCAGCATCCAGTCTACACTCCAAGAAGGAATGTAGAAGAGTAGGGTCAGTACAACCACACGTACTGGTAGGTATAATCGGCCGACCATGTGAGTTCATATAATCATAAAATAGAATTAACGAAAATAAATCATGACATCTTGAATGGAATATAATTCAACTAAGGTTGTAGTAATATTATTACTTTACCTATATAAGTTACAACATCCAGCTACTCTTCCACCTCCATTAATATTATATTCGCTACTAACACACTCTAGCCTCATTAATTCACACCATCAATCACAATCCAAGGCTAATACATCACTATTCCTCTTTATTCACCTTATCTTTTTCATTATTCATATTCACAGGAACAAACCCGTAATCATAGACAACCCATACTAAATTCTCGGGCTAACAATCAAATACTCAATTATAATATTAAAGAATGATAACTAGCCATTCTGGTAAGTTACCATTAAAACACGTATAAATGAAGCAAGTCAACCAACATATAATAAGTACAAGTTTCACTTCTTCAAATACATATAACACAATTAAATACCCAATGAATTAATAATACAACAATAACAGATCAAACAGTGCTCACAAACAAGCTACATAACCATCAAGAGCATCAACCATACTGTAAATATCCACAGACTCAACAAAAATATGTACACACATGCTATGGGACTTATTTTTGCCCAAATAGTCATGACCCGCAGGGAATAATCTATGTTCATGTACCATACCAGAGTGGTACCCAATCCAACATATACATATTCGTACTGGTGTGGTACACGATCCAACATATACATATCAGTACCGGCGTGGTACCCGATCCAACATATACATATTCGTACCAGTATGGTAACTGATCCAACATATATATATCTATACCGGCATGATACCCTATCCAACATATACATATCCGTATCGACATAGTACCTGATCCAGCATATACATATCCGTATTGGCATGGAATACGATCCAACATATACATATCCGTACCGGTGTGGTACCTGATCCAATATATACATATCCGTACCGGGGTGATACCCGATCCAACATATACATATCTGTACCGGCATGGTACTCAATCTAGCATATACGTATCTGTACCGGCGTGGTATCCGATATACATATACATATCCGTACTAGCATGGTACCCGATCAAATATATACATATCCATACCGACGTGATATCGAATCAACATATACATATCCATATCCGAGTGGTACCCAATTCACCATAAACAATTATTATCAATATCAAATTTACACAATCTCACGACATACAACAATGTACCAAGTTTACAAGTACACTTAAAGTTGTAACATAATTCCATCAAGTAAATTTTCAACAATCATTTATGCACGCATCAACAATCCAAGCATCAACGATTTCAAGCATGTCCGAATACCGATCAAAAAGTATTCATAACGTTACTTTAAGGAGTTATCATTATCAAACAAGCCACTCATAGGAACAATTCAATAAACCATCATTATCACCAATTTAGCCTCTCATGGCATCCAATCAATATTATATTTTTATCAATATCAAAACAAGAATGTCAGAAAATAAATCACAATTTAATTCTTACGCATACAAATCACTGTTGGAGCCTTAATTGCTCATTAATTATTAAAAATATCATTATCTTCTTAAATACCACAACTTGGGTTCTAACATTACCACCTATAACTAGCACATTCAAGCGTATCATTATCCTCTAGCTCTTTTTACATAAGGCAATCATCACACTAATTCAAGTCATCTATCCCTTAGATATTACTATGCTCATCAATATTCGATCGTAGAATAATTCTCCTCATCATATTATTGCACAATACATAAACCTAACACCATTACAATTCAGCTAGGTTCATCACTAGAACAACTAAAAAATATTATGTTCATATACTACGTTTACAACAATATCCTTTCGGGCACATAACATATAATATCATAAATATCACGTAATCAATCTATAATATAGTTTTTGAGATTAAAGTTAAGTACTCGTGTCGTTATCCTCCTCAACTCCATGCCCACAGGCCTAGACATATTTTTTTCCATCAATTCTAAATTATGAAAATAAAAAATGATATAATTTCTACTCATTAAATCTAGCCTACCTGGATACCGAGCTTTTGGAAGAAGCAAGCTGCAACAAGGATGCTCTTTATTTTCTTTCATGCCTTGGAATAATCAATCATCTAAAAATCAAGTAGTTATAAGAGTAATTAAATATTTACTCTTCAAACAAATATCTTGGGGATTAAAACCCACTATTTTACCCTTAATTCAATGTCTATATTGGTAACACCCAATTTTTGCCCTCCAAAACCAAGTTTAATTTCGAGCTTCTTCGGTTTTTAACAAAATCGAAATATTTATTTCGTCTGTATAGAAACTTTTCAAAAAATATTCATCAGGGCAAGCTCGTTATTTTAAGTGATGATTATATATTATCGTATTCAATTGTACGAAATTATATAGTTATGTTACTTAAATATCTATTTTTTATAAAGTATCAGATTTTAATCAAGGTTTGTTTTGAAATAAAAAGGATTAAAATCTTGATTTAAATATAATTTCCCCTAAAAAATATAATTCATTTGGATGAATATGTGTTTGATTTTATTATATTAAGAAGCTCAAGATTAAACAAGGTATTAATTCATATCGAATTTTGATTTGATCTAGTCAATTTATTAAATTTGACTCTAATTGAAATCAAAATTGGCCCCAATTGTAATGCAATTAACCAATTGGTATTCAATTTGGCTAGAATTTAAATCTAATTGCCTAAATTGTAATCCAAAATCCTAATCCTAATTCTCAAAATCCTTCTACTCAGTTGACCCAAATTAAAACTCAATACCCAGGGCCAAAACAACCCATCCACCACGGCCCATTTTTGTTTTTTATTTCAATTCGCAGTCCAAAGTCAATAAAAAAAAACAGCAACTCCTTTTCTCCTTTTAATCTTAACAACCAGCCACTAAGTCCAACTTCACTAGATCTGACCCGGGCCCAATACTCTTCACCCCTTTTCTTTTTCTGCAACAACATCAAACCACAACAGCTTTAAAATCAAACAACAACAATATCGTGACAACACCCAACATCAACCATCAACCCAAATATGACCAACCTTAATCTGAAAAGTATAAAATCATCCCAAAATCAACCCGTGTGTATCCCTCTTCACGCATTCCACGCGGGTTCCCACGAAAAAAACCCTCGAACCTTCTAGAAACAAGCTAGGTGTCCCCTCAATGGATTAATTCTGTGAATCTCGGGTATGGGGGTACGATTTCGTACATGTATGCCATAATTTCATTGGCTCTTGGCAAAGAATTTATTTTTCCTAAATCTTATTGGTCCACCAATTCCAAAGTGGGTACGTTTGTTGATGAAACGGCAAGATGGAAAGAGGAATTCAAATTTTAAATCCCAGAATATCCTATTTCAAAAGGTCCCTAAAAATAACCCCTGTTCATCTTCTATATAAGGGGCCTTTCATTATTTGTTGGAGAAGGTTGGAAACTTGGGAGTTCTTCTTTTGGGTTGGAAAATTTTCTGAGCTAGCTAGGTCCAAAACCAAAAGAGTGGAAATTTTTTCTTTCTTTGGAAATAAAAGAAAGAGAAAAGTAGAGAAAATGGTGGGTTAGAGAAAAAAGGAACTGTTCGATAGTGAAAACTCTAGAGAAAGCAACGTGCTAGTCGAGATTTTTTGTAAAAGACATCAACTTTCTGATGGTTGATATTCCGACTGAAGCTTGAGTCCTGTTTTGCTGCCCCAAAACAGGTAATACCTTATTCCATTCTATTTTGATTTTGTTTTCTTTTTCGTTTGGTCGTTCTTTAGTGGCATTTTGGATAGTACATATGCGGGGATGTAAGCTATTAGAGGCTTTGAAAGCCATTGGTTGTGGTGAATGTTGGCTAATTTTTTGGATACACCTATGATATATTGAGAGTGTATTTATTACATAAATCTAACTTTATTTTGTATAGCAAGTCAATTTGTTTACTTGCCCTTAGCTAACCAGAATGACAAATTTAGCATAGAAGTGCTTTGAAATACTGTTTCATTTGGTATTCAAGGATGTAAACGGATGAAGTAGGATCAAAAGTTGTGTTAGATTTATATTTTATTAACATATTCTGTTAAGTCTTTAGGGTCTATTTGAATATATACGTTCGAAGCTGCAATTATAAAGGGTATTTGAATCAAGGTTTAGCTAACGAGTTGGTTGTTTTTTATTGTTTTAGTTGATTAATTTGATCTACACTTCTATTTATCTATATACGTCGATTAATAAAGAATAAAGCTTTATTTTTCAACATATGATTTGTCAGAAGTTAGCTAGTTTTTCTGCCCATCGTTGTTCATGTTTGAAATCCCCTATAGCAATGTTCTCTTCACCCTTATCTGCATCAAGGCTTCATTGTTTATAGTGAATTATTTTAGGGGTGACAAAATAACAATATTTTCATATGATTGGAGGTTATTTATGTATTTCCTATCCTTGCATGGTCTCCAATATAACTATTTTCTATTAGAGTACTGTATAAGTTGACCAGCCTTAATTTGTTATATTTCGATGAAAAGTTTCTATTCAAGCTTTGCCTAAATGCTTCCTGGATTATCCAAGTGATTATATGTTAGTAAACACTTTGTATGTTTGTCTGATTATAGTGTTAAGTGAGGGTAAACTTACCCAGGCATAGTGTGAATTTGGTTTTCTCAATAGCTAAAGGACCATAGTCTGTTATGTTTAATCAGATAGGGGAAATCTGGGTTTTTCTCCTAAACTGTCCAAATTATGAGAATACGTAGTCCCTTCAAAAGTCTTTCTCTGGTTGTTCATATCGAAGTTGAGAGGTTCGTATTGACTTAAAGTTCGTGGATTGCCTCTTTGGTTAGGTTGTTCTTTTTCCTGTTCATTTTCTCTACTGTTAAACATCTAAAAATTTCCTCCTCCCTTCTTGTCTCTTTAAAAGGCTGTCACTGGTTCGCGTAGATCTTGACTTGACTTATTAGTTTCCCTGTATGATTGTGCATAAATTTGGTGTTTCGTTGCTTTGTGAACTTTTTTTTCAAATATGCTCGTACCAATGGGTAAATCATTTCCTGTTGAAATTTTGAAAGAGAATTAACTTCGCTAAATTAACGTGCCCTTTTCATATACTTAATATTTGCCCACTACTAAATAAAATACGTAATACTTTAGCACATTTTGTTTTAATGTTAATGTTGGGACATTTATTAATTACTCTACTTTCCCTTTGCATGTGGATACTCTCGAGTTCTTTGCATGGACTCTCTTTCCCTTTGCATGTTCCTTATAGGCCATTAAGGCCCACTTAGTCTTGAATCAAATTTGAAGACCCAAAAGATGATCACATGACATACAGATGCAAGAAGTCGAAAGAGGAATAAGGGGTTAAAAACCCACATTTGAAGCGGCCAAGAGACTTGAAAGTCTCTGTTTCCATTTCATTTATTTATTTAGTCATTTATTATTGTTGCTTTTATTTAGTTATTTATTTTTATTCATTCATTTGGGCCACAAATCCAAGGTTGTATTTAATACAGGTGGAAGCGAGACTCGATCCAAATGCTCAAAAAATAGATTAGGACAGTTGAAATAGGTCGAACGCCCATTAGTCTAGGATAGGGTTTATCGATTTGGGATCAATGGCCTAAATCCTTTACTTCCTCCCCTTCCCTTTTTTTTTATACTTGTTTGCCTTATATGTTTTGCGAACCAAGTTAAATCCTTTGTTAAGTCGCTAAAAAAACTGGCTTTGCATAAACACAAAATTTTTTCTAAAATTGCTTTCAAAAATAATTTTTTTTAAGGTTAATCAAAGACGATTTTCAAACAGTCGGATAACCGCAAGTTAGCGGATGTTTTAGGTGCCTAACACCTTTCTAAAACGTTAATAGGAACCGCTTACTCAGAATCTCTTAACTTAAATGATTTTTCTGTTTTGAATCGTTTGAAGTAACTCTTTAAAGGTTTCTTAATTCCTTTTCAAAATTAAGTGACGACTCTCAAAAAGTCAAAATTTCTCTGCAAAACAGAAATGGCGACTCTGTTGGGGATTTGAAACGAGGTTCTAGACAAATGTTTAATTTCGTCTTTTGATTAACTGTTTATATGTTTATATGTTTCGATTCTGTAAAGTTTAACTATCGCATCTCATGACATATTCCTGTATTATTTAAACTATTTTGGGGTTTTGTGGATGTCTCAGCCCCTATTGCTCAATTCCAATAATATATTGGAAATACAAATGACCTATTTGCACGTGAGTCGTCTGATGTCTGCTCCTATTTTCAAACTCAAGTAGTCCGCTTGAGAACCACTGTTCAAACCCACTCTAGACACCTAGGATAGAATAAAACCAAAACCTTATTTTAGGCATGAGCCTCGGACGACCCAATACCCGAGCGGGGTATTGGGCCAATTAGAAAACCTGCCCTACATCTATTGACCCTGAGTCAATTACAGACGAATCATATTTATGTGTTGAAAAAAATTATATATGCTTGTCTAATTCAATCCATTACTCTTTGGGGACGGGGGAAGGCTTATCTTTGTCTGCTTTCGTGTAGGATATGGCTCAACTACATTCCCCCAAAAAGTTCAAGATGGTTACTAACCCTGACAATTTTCTGTAACTATGGTGGGATTATATGAGCGCAGAAGAGAGAAAGATTATTAGAACACACATCGGGCATCTGCCTTCTTTGATCGAGATGAATGCTTGGCCCAAAATTATCCATGTACTAACAACTTTTTGGGATGATCAAAATATGGTATTTCGCTTTGGGGATGTTGAATTGACTCCTACCATTAAAGAGGTATTGATGTGTTACGAGAGTACTGAAATGTGTTTCAAGAGAAATAACACCTGATAAGAATATTTTAGTCCTAGTTGTGTGGGATCATCAAAAGATCAAGAAGGTATTTTTAACTGACGATGACACCTGGCTAGGGGAACGTGATGGGGCAAATATCACTTTTCATGAGTTGTATCGTCGGTTCGGAAGATTCAATGCTTTTCACAAATTTAGACATAAATTTGAGTTAGAATCAAAATGGAAAGAGATGAGGGCCTTTGAATTTGCGGTAGGCCTACTTGGAACCATGGTGTTCCCATAGGGGGAAAATGGCACAATTTATCCAAGGGTTGTCTCAGTGACCCATGCACTCTTCTTTGGAATAGAGTACAATTCTAAAAAGGTATTCCATAACTTAGCTCCCATGATTGTCGTCGACATATATTGAGATTTGGGAAGATGTCAAGTCGAGAATCGTTTCTTTCAAGGCTACAACCTTATATTGCAATGGTGGATGATGATGCATTTGGTGAAAAATCTTACAATGGTACAACCTGATCATAAAACAAGAAGGAATCTACTAGAATCGCATGACATGTGGTTGTTTCTACACAAGTTCAAAAGGGAAGCATCTCATGAATTTTGGTTTAAGACTCTTGGGGAATTAAGAGATGATGATGTGCAATGGTCCATTAACTATCTTCGTTCAGAGAAATACACCATTCAAGGGGGTGAGTGGCCTTTTATAGTGCTTCTGGGTCTTAGGGGACCCGTCCTACAATCCTAGCAGAGTTCTTAGGCAATTCGAGATCAAGCAAGAAACACCTCAAATCGATTCTATGCTCAGATTCTTCACCGAGTATGATAAAAGCGAGCCCCCGCTCAAAGACTACATGATAAATAGATGGAAAAGAAGAAGGTGGATGGAAGTCTCTTTCCGTATAGGGTATGAACCTGAAGTCAGTGACACTTACAAGGAATGGTTAAAAAAGATCCTCATCGGAGCATTAATTCTAGGGCCGAACGTGCCCACTCGGGTCGTGGATATAGAATCTGAGCATCAGATCCGACTCCACAGGCTTCAAGATGAGTTTTAGAAAAGTGAAATCTCGCACCGACAGATGCATGTAGAAGATTCTTTAACAATATGTATGTTGAGGTAAGATTTGAAAAGAGCTAGGCAAGAGACTGATGATACTAGACAGTGTTTAATCGATTTGGATGATAGCATTGCCTCCCAACTCGATAGTATAGGAAAAATGAATTACGACAGCAAGGAACTATTATGTGGAAGTCATCTAATCATTAATAGGTATCAAATATCGCGGGAGGTGAACAGAGCTAAGAAGGCAAAGGCAAACGAAGAAGCGTCCAATAGCTAGTTTTTTTTTCTTTTCTCCTGCGTGGGAACTTATTTGCTTTCATGTTATTTTCTCTTTCCTAAAGATTATATCCCTATTTTGTTATCTTTTATAGGCATTTATGCCCTTTTTAGTGTCTATAAAAGTTGGGGGATAATGGATTGACCTTAAGCAAGCATATATTTTTCTTCAAAAAATCATTAGGTCCAAACCCCTGGCTAAAAAGGGTCACCCCAATTAGGATACACATTATTATAATGTTTTTATGTGATATAACTGTCTTATGTGTTTATGTTCGTTTGTTTGAATCAAAGGCAAGTTTATCCGCTATGCTCCTATGGATGAATTTGGCTATGACACAAACAACTCTACGTGGCTATTTCTTGTCAAGTATTTTGCATTGCTTATCACATGTGGAAACTAACACATTTTCCTTTGAGTTGTTTTACTTTACAGATAATAGAAAACTACTCCATGTTGAAATAAGTTGGTAGAACATCCCTACTTCACTCGGTCAAAAGCGCACAAAATCCCATTTTCTGACCATCATTCAATAATGACTGGAAATGATGAAGAAAACACATTGACCATCAGGGACAATGTAATAGCGGAACAGAGTGAGATGATTGCCGAACTCGCAAGAAAGTTATAAATGCTTCAGGAGGAAATAAATTGTACTCGTGATCTGGCTAACCTGGCTATCACTGTCAATGCTCCCGCTCCAGGAGGACATGGGACTCCACTCCAAATTCTTCCCCGTAGTACGCCTATTCTCGGGGATCATCTAAACAATATATCGTCTATCTCCGCTCCTCAAATTGTCCAAAATGCCAATCATGAAAATAACCCATATGTCTACCATCCACAAAATCCATCTCTAACCTCGCAAAACCCATCTCCAAATCCATTCCTAAATCCCCAGAACCCATTTACAAATCAACAAAATTCATTCCCAAATCCATAAGATTCACTCCCAAATCCACAAAATCCATCCCCAAATCTTTCATCGAATCTATCCCCTAATCCACCAAATCCGTTTCCAAATTCGCAAAATCTTTCTCAGATGCCACCAAACTACTCGCAAATTCCACAAAACCTTTCTAAATTTCAAAATGTCCTCCCCACCTACCAACCAAATTCCTTTCATCCGCAAAATCACCCTCCCTTCTAAATCCTCCTCATGCCATTATATCCCTTGACATCTATAATCCCCTTCCTAATCCTTAGATGGACCATTATGAGAAGAATAAGAAAGAGTAGAGGACCTTGCATGAAATAAAGTTTATAGACATGAATGAAGAGATCATAAGGATCAAATAATCTCATGGAGCGAGGGAACATGACGGTTTAGGGTACGATGACTTATGTGTTCACCCTGGAGTAGATCTACCAGAAGGGTACAAGGTCACTAAGTTTGAATTATTCAATGGTACCAGAAACCCAATGGACCATCTGAGAAAGTATTGTGATCAAATGGTGGGGGTAGGGAAAAATGAAGCATTATTGATGCATTTGTTCAACCGGAGTTTAAGTGGCAAAGCCTCAGAATGATTTATGTCTTAGGAATTAAAAAGATGGACTGGTTGTAGAGAATTGGTCAAGGGTTTCCTTGACAGGTTAGCATTTAACATTGAGATAGTTCCTGACCGATACTCACTAGATCAGATCAAACAGAAGAATAATGAGTGTTTTCAAGACTACGCCTTTCGTTGGAGAAAAGAAGCTGCTAAAGTACAACCCCCCATGTCTGAGAAAGAGATGGTGTCTGTTTTCTCTCATGCTCAAGAAGGAGAATATTATACCAGGATGGTGTCCGCTGTCAGGGAGATTTGGTAAAATTTAGAGAATCACTAGAAGAAGGTATTTGGACAGGAAAAATTGCCAAGACCCCAACATCGTCCGGGACTACTATGTTCTTGAAAAAGAAAAAAAGAGGATGTAGGTGTGGTCTATGCTGATTCTGTTGCATAAATGAAAAAGTGGTTCAACCATAGGAATATTTTCTCCTCTCCGCCGTCACCAAGCTTTCAGCACATATTCTACACCTAACGCCAATATCAAGCTCCACTCCCAAATGTCCAACCCCAGTACCAAGCTTCACTCCCAAATATCCAATCCCAATACCAAGCACCACAGCCGAATATTTTCCTCAATACCAAGTTCCACCACCAAATTGTTACCCTTATTCTCAATCCACTCTTCCAAATAACCGAACAAACGTCCAAGCACCTCCAAATTATCAGCAAGTACCTCCTCCTGTAAATCAGAACCATTATAACCCTCCACGTCTAGATTTTGAAAAGAAACCTCCCCGAAACTTCACGCCGCTAGCTAAAAGTCATACCTAATTATTTGAAAGATTGAAGAATGCCGGTCAATTACAACCGATCCATCCAAAGCCTATCAATCCCAACTCCCGATTTTATCATGCCGATCAAAATTGTGCCTATCATTCAGGAGGAGCAGGTTATAGTACCGAGGATTGTATTAACTTAAAACATAAGATCCAAGATTTGATCGATCAGAAGGTCATCACGCTTCAGTCACCGATGCCAAATATTAACAGTAACCCATTGCCTAATCATGGGGGACCTATATTTAACATGATTGAAATAGAAGGAGAATGGGTGTATGGCAAGACTATTACTAAGGTGAATTCAGAAAAATGCAAAGGGGTGGAAGAGGTAGAAAAGATAGAGAGAGCTGTGGCTTCCTTAAGTGTTAATGAGAAAGCCCCATTTATAGTGATGACGGCCCCGACTCAAGTGTACACTCCCCCGCCAAGGAAGAAATTTATTGTATAGACCGCTTCTGCCCAAGGGATGACGCGATCGGGACGATGCTACATTCCTAAAGAATTGACTAACAAAAAAGATTCACAAAAAAGGCCAATCACTGAAGGGGAGGCTGAGGAATTTTGGAGGCGTATGCAACCAAAGGACTATTCAATTATCAAACATTTAGAGAAGACTCCAGCTTAAATTTCTATTTTGGCACTATTAATGAGTTTGCAATACCACCGACAGGCTTTATTGAAGGTCTTGGATAAAACGTATGTTCCCACAGGGACGAGTGTTAAGAACTTGGTTGCGATGATAGGAAATGTTATGGGAAGTCATCGCCTATCATTTAATTATGAAGAGTTGCTGTTTGAAGGAGCGATACATAATAAGGCCTTGCACGTCACTGTTTATTTATCGAGACTATGTGATTAATCAGGTATTGATAGATGATGGATCTGGTGTGAAAATTTATACTCTCTCCACGTTGGTTCAAATGGGCTATGATTTGGGGAAATTCGCCAAAGCCATGTAAATATGAGAGCATTTGATGGACGGTAGAGAGATGCCATAGGTGAAATTGATTTGTACATCCAAATGGGACCTGCTGAATTTAAGACTAAGTTTCATGTTATGGACATTCATCCTAATTACAACCTGCTCTTGAGAAGGCCATGGATATATGATGCAAAGGCAGTTTCATCACCACTTCATTAGTTATTAAAGTTCATTTAGGAAGATCATGATATAGTCATCCAAGGGGAAAGAAGCCGAGCGAATCATCTCAATAGTTATATGCCCGTGATTGAAGATATTCCAAAGGGTAGTAGCTTCTATACATTGGAAATTGTAAATACTATGGAAAAGGATCTGACGCTCAAAACTCCAATACCTCTGTCTACAAAATGATTGCGACTGTGATGTTGAGAAATGGGTTCGAGCCTGGTCGAGGTTTGGGTAAGAATCTGCAAGGAATTATTGAGCCCTTTATGATCCTAGAGAAATCCTTTAATTATGGGTTAGGATATCAGCCTACCAAGAAGGATGAGATTGAGAATAAGTCAGAGGCGAGTCTGTTTAGGCCCTTACCGCTCCTGGACCAGTCATTTCCCGTATGTGAGGTGTCGAATGATGATGGTTTTAGGGATGGGATAGGAAATCTATTTGAGGAATGCAGTGCTGTACCAGAAGATTTCCCAAAGCCTAGTGGGCTAAAGAGGATTGCACCAGGGAAGGCCTTACAAAATTGGACTGCCACTCCATTCATAACCCGACACCCATCGTGGTAGATGAAAGGGAAATTACTAATAATTTTTAAAATCAGTGATGATCCGGAGGAGGCCTTGCGATAGACCCTTTACATCTCAAATTTTCTTTTCGTATTTTTACTGCTTTCAAAAAGCATGGGCTTGTGTTTGCACGAGTCATGAGCCATAGTTTGTAATTATCTCTCAAATTTCAATGAAAAGTCCTTCCTTTATTTTAAAAAAAAATTATTTTTCAAAACTCCACTATTCGTACATTTAATTATTATCTTGTTATTATCTAACTTGGATTGTTTGTTTATTACAGTAACTCAAAACCTGCCAATGTCATGTTATGTCAAATCTTAGACGAACAAAATAAGGGGAATGATGATGATTGGAAGGAAGGTGATGAGAAATTATTAGTTGAAGATATAGAGGAGTTTGAGAACCAGGAGAAGCCCAACCTAGAGGAAACTGAAACAGTCAACCTGGGAGATCATGATGAAATCAAAGAAACAAGTGTCAGTGTCCACCTGGCAGAAGCACAAAAGAAAGAGCTCATTCACCTATTGCAGGAATACACTGATGTGTTTGATTGGTCCTATGATGATATGCCGGGATTGAGCACCAGCATTGTGTCACATAAGTTGCCAATAAATCCTGAGTTTGATCCCGTCAAGCAAAAAATATGAAAATTCAATCTAGATTTAAGTATAAATATCAAGGAAGATGCGACAAAACAAATCTAGTCTAAGGTTGTGGAGGTCACAAAATATCTGACATGGCTAGCCAATATTGTCCCAGTGCCAAAGAAGGACGCCAAGATTCGAATTTGTGTTGACTATAGAGACTTGAATAGAGCCAGTACTAAAGATAATTTTCCACTGCCCAACATCCATGTCCTCATTGATAATTGTGCAAAACATGAAATGTAGTCTTTCATTGATTGTTTTTCTGGGTATCATCAGATATTGATGGATAAGGAAGGCGCAGAAAAGATGGCTTTTATTATACCCTGGGGTGTTTTTCATTACAGGGTAGCCTTTTGGTCTCAAGAATACAGGTGCAACATATATGAGGGATATGACGATAATTTTCCATGATATGATTCATAAAGAGATTGAGGTGTACGTGGATGATGTAATTATCAAATCCCACGAGAGTTCAGATCATCTGACCCATCTAGAGAAATTCTTCAACAGATTAAGAAAGTACAATTTAAAGTTAATCCTGCTAAGTGTGATTTTGGTGTGCCATCAGGGAATTTACTGGGATTCATAGTCAGCAGGAGAGGCATCGAGCTAGACCTATCTAAAATCAAGATAATTCAGGATTTGCCATCGCCGAGGTCCAAGAAGGAGGTTATGAGTTTCATGGTCCATTTGAATTATATTAGCAGGTTCATTGCTCAGTCAACAGTCATACGCCAGCCAATTATCAAGATGTTGAAGAAAAATACATTGAGTGAGTGGACAGAAGAATGTCAAAGAGCTTTCGACCGCATTAAGGAATATTTGTCTGCACCGCCGATTTTGGTTCTGCCCAAAGAAGGAATTCCATTGCTGCTTTACCTATCAGTCTCAAAAAATACCTTTGGATATGTCCTTGGGAAACATGATAAGACCGGTAGGAAAGAGAAAGCCATCTGCTACTTGGGTAAAGAGTTTACACCATATGAAGCCCGTTATACTCTCGTAGAAAGGACATGTTGCGCTTTGACTTGGGCCGCATAAAATTTGAGGCATTATCTGTCATCATACACAACATACCTCATCTCGAGAATGGATCCATTGAAGTATATATTCCAAAAATCCATGCCCATAGGAAAGCTTGCCAAATGGCAAATGTTGCTGAGTGAGTTTGACATTGTGTATGTAACTCAAAAGGCAATCAAGGGGCAAGCTTTAGCAGATCATTTGGCAGAGAATCCAGTTGATGATGAATATGAACCACTTTAGACTTATTTTCCAGATGAGGAAATTTTATTCGTAGGAGAAGACATTACAGAAATTTACCCTGAATGGAGACTATTCTTTGATGGGGCGGTCAATTTTAAAGGTTTAGGAATTGGACCAATTTTGGTGTCAGAAATGGGTCAACACTATCCGGTGACTGCTAAGTTGCATTTCCCATGCACCACTAACATAGCCAAAGATGAAGCTTGGATCTTAGGTCTCAAATTGGCACTTGATATGGGTGTTTGTGAATTGCTAGTCATCGGGGATTCAGACTTACTGATTTATCAGGTACGGGAAGAATGGGCGGTAAAAAATTCCAAGATTACTCCTTATGTGGAGCTGGTGCAGGAATTATGTGGAAAATTCAAAGAAGTTGATTTCAGACATATCCCCAGGATACAAAATAAGTTTGCTGACGCTTTGGCCACTATATCCTCTATGATTCAGCACCCAGATCAGAGTTACATTGATCCTTTGGAAATAAGGTTGAAGGAGCAACCCGTGCATTGTGCACACATTGAAGAGGAGCCTGATGGAAAGCCATGGTACTATGACATCAAAAGGTATTTAGAATTTGGAACATATCCGGGAGAGGCCAGTAACAACCAAAAGAAGACAATTCGGTGTTTGGCGAAGAACTATTTTCCAAGTAGGGAAATCCTCTTTAGGAGGACTCCAGATTTGGTATTCTTAAGATGCATTGACACTGCGAAAGCCAATAAATTGATAAAAGAAGTACACACTGGAGTTTGCGTGCCCCACATGAACGGGTTTTTCCTTGCTAGAAAGATCTTGAGAACCGGTTACTTCTGGATAACTATGGAAAATAATTGTAGCAGGTATGTGCAGAAGTGTCCAAAATGTCAGATACACGGAGATTTGATTCGAATGCCTCCACATGAGCTTCATGCGATGAATTTACCTTGGCCTTTCGTAGCTTGGGGCATGGATATTATCGAACTAATAGAGCCACCAGCATTGAATGGGCATAGATTTATTTTGGTTGCTATTGACTGCTTTACTAAGTGGGTCGAAGCTGCTTCATATAGAGCCGTCACTATGAAAGTGGTTGCAGATTTCGTCAGGAATAGCCTGATTTGCTGATTTAGAGTGCCAAAATCAATCATTACTGATAATGGGGAAAACTTGAATAGTCACTGATAACTGAGATTTGTGATCAATTTAAAATAGTGTATCGTAACTCAACCGCATATCGTCCACAGATTAATAAAGCTGTGGAAGCTGCCAATAAGAACATTAAGAAGATCATGAGAAAGATGATCAAAAATGATAAATCATGGCATGAGATGTTGCCTTACGCTTTGCTAAGGTATCGCACAATAGTTCGAACCTCTACCGGGGTGACCCTTTATCTATTGGTTTATGGGAATGAAGCTGTGATACCTGCTGAGGTTGAAATACCTTTCCTGAGGATTATTTAGAAAGCCAGACTAAGTAATGAAGAATGGGTTTACGCTCGCTGTGAAATTGATGAAAAGAGAATGGTTGCCGTGTGTCATGGTCAGTTATATCAGCACAGGATGATTCGTGCCTTCAATGAGAAAGTAAGAGCTCAAACATTTGAAGTTGGGCAATTAGTTCTCAAACGCATACTCCCTCACCAAGAAGAGTACAAGGGCAAGTTCGCTCCGAATTGGCAAGGACCGTACAAAGTTTGCAAGGTACTATATGGAGGGGCTCTGATTTTGTCTAAGATTGATGGCAAAGAGTGGACCAAACCAATCAATTCTGATGCGGTAAAAAGATACTATGTTTGAAAGATATTCTAGTTTTTTTGTTTCCTAGTTTATCTGTAATCGCCTTGTAATAATGTATTTTATAATGTGTAATTGCCTAGAACCCCTTTATTTTTATGTACGAACTATGTTTGACCTGAATTCCCAATAAAAGGGATACATAGGCGGCCTATATCAGCTTCCGTCAACCCTTTAGGAAAATTTATCATTTCCTTTTATGTATGAACTAAGATTTGACCTAAATTCCCCAAAAGGGATACGTAGGCGGCCTATGTCGGCTTCGGTCAACCCCTTAGGAAATTTTATTCTTTCCTTTTATGTACGAACTACGTTTGACCTGAATTCGCAAGAAAGGGATACACGTAGGCGGCCTATGTCGGCTTCGGTCAACCCAGTAATTTCTTTTTGTATATCCCTAGCGTAGTCCTGAACTACGTTTGACTTGATTCCTACTTCAACGGGATACGTAGGAGCCCCAACGGCTCGGTCATATAACCCCAGGAAATGGAAAATGGGGCAGAATTTTCGAGAAGAAATCTAAAAAATTCCCAAGAGAAGATCAACATCAAACAAAGAGAATGAAGATCAGTAAAGACTTCAGATCCACTCGAGATGATATCATCTCAGATACTTTAAGTTGAGGTAGAAATTTTGAGGGAGGCCTCAAATTTCCACTAAGTATTGGAATATATTTCAAATTCCCCGGCACTAGAGGTTAAATACAAGCTTTTGAAGCCACCAACTGCGACAAATTCTAGGTAGACTCAATTTCTGGCTATGACAGAACTATTTGAAGAACCCTCCGACAATGATCATGAGTTCTGGAAATTATCCGTCGAATATAGTCAAAGCCACAAGGAAGACGTTTCGTTGAGCTAGCACATGACATGACTGACAGATATTTTCTAAAACTTTTACAGATACTTTCAAAACTATTTGCTAAAAATAAGGCTACTTTTGAAAAAAAAATCTTTACAAATCTTTTACTTAGTGATTGCCTAGGCGTCTATGGGAGCAGGGACCCAGGGTGGAGGTAACAATGTGACGGGGCACCTAAAAAATGGCGAGGAGTAAATCAAGGATTGAATAAGGTCAACACGGAGTAGTTTTATTCAAACTAATCATTTTTTTTGTGGATGCAGGGATCGATATACAAAATGATTGTTTCTTTCAAAAAATCCTCAAGCAAGTTGGGAGCAATGCCAGAGCATATAATGCTTAAGAACGATATTTTTTGGTAGCTCAAAAATGGATTTAATACCCATTTATCGAGGACCATTTGAATTGTCTATCTCATTTCTTGAGATCATGGAGGACAAACAAAGGAGTCTTCTTTTTTTTATGAATATTGTATTTAGAAATTTTCTAAAAAATGATCGCTAGCAAAAGCAATTTTGTGTCTACTAATCATCTACTTCAAGTACAGGTACATGTAGAAAGCAAGACGCAGACAAACAAACTCAGGTGAAACTGTTTTTAAATTGCCAAGAGGGTCATTTCATATCATTGCCAAAAGGGCCACTGCATATCATTGCCAAAAGAGCCATTTCATATCATTGCCAAGAGGGCTATTTCATATCATCACCAAAAGGGCCATTTCATATCATTGCCAAGAGGGCCATTGAATATCATTGGCAAGAGGGCCATTGGATATCATTGGCAAGAGGGCCATTTCATATCATTGCCAAGAGGGCCATTCATATCATTTGCCGAGAGGGCTGTTTCATATCTGTTGACACGTAAGACATAAATGCAAGCATCAATGATATCAGCAGTATTTTATATCTATTGACACACAAGACATAAACACTGGCGTCGAGAATATCATCTCATTTCATATCTATTGACATGCAAGACAAAAATGCTAACGTCGAGGATATCATCAGTATTTCATTTCTGTTGACACGCAAGACATAAACACTGGCGTCGAGGATATCTCATCATTTTATGAATCAGCGTCTGAATGCATCAAGAGCACACGATTTGAAGGAATGCTTTTAAGTCGGTGTCTAAAGACGGATTATACATGAGATTTCCTGGAAATTGATAATTTGAGGGTCATCTATAAGTCATATTATTTGAAATAGGATAGTGTGAAAGATAACCTATGAGTTGATAGCCTATAGTTCATCCGTAAGACAGAACAACATTCTAACTAAATAGTGTGCAAGATCGCCCAAAAATTAATAGTCTGAAGGTTATCCATAAGTCGCAACTAAATTCTTACCGGAGAATATGCGATATTATAAAATTGATACGTCTAAGGGTTCTCTATAAGACACATCATATCCAAGATCGATTATGTGTAGGATTAGCCAAGGACTAGCAATTTGAGTGATAGCTATAAGTCATATTGTATCCAAGGTCGGATGATGTGCAGGAACACCTAAAAACTAGCGATTGGAGGGATATCTGTAAGCGATCTCTAATCCAAGGTTGGATAATGTGAAGGATTACCTAAAAGCTGGCAATTCAAAGGATACCTATAAGTCTCATCGTATCCAACATTAAATAATGAGCAAGATTATCCAAAGATTGACAATTTAAGGGAAATTTATCGATCATAGGCTATAATCGGAGAGGTTATCATTCCACATACAACAAGTGATATAGGTAACCAAAAGGGTTGCCACACCAGTACAACATTACACGGTTGTAGGGACCGTTCTGCATAAAGTATCGCCAATATACAAAAGGGCCACCCCACTTTGAAGATATATATTCAACCGATAAATGTCAAAATTATACAACAACCAAGAGGGTTGTTGTGATTGTTGTTACCAATTATTTTATTTCAAAGTGGTACATGAAAAGATGACTCCGCTTTTCAGGCCACAACTCACGTGGAGATATGATAAAAGACTATATACCTCTTTCATGAATTATGTTTAGCACTAACACTTTTTGTTTTAAGCATTGTCGAGAGCATACGAGAGGATGAAAATCTCAAATCAAAGCCACAGGTGTGGACGACTTCAGATAGGACGCAACACAACATGGAACTCTTTCTTAGCAGCAAAATAGGACATAGTCTAGAGAGGGACGTCAAACTCTTAGGACATGAGCTAAAGGATGATCGCCACCACCATCCAACCAGACCCCTATTAGAAGGCATGTGGGTATTTTAGGGTATTTCGGTTTCAGATTCACCTTCGAAATATTTCTAAACTCATGCTGAGGGTATCTTTCTTTTTCTTTCAAATTCGAGTGATAGGACTCTTAGAGTTTTGGGAATTATGTCCAGGTAAGTTCTTGCCTATGGATGTGAAGGATCCCACATTCATGGTTAAGAGGTTAAAAGATTCTTTTTTGCAACTCATTAACTTGTCACTCATCCCAAGCCAAAGATCGTCTGAAATAAAAGACTATCTTTTCTACCGATTGAGTTGAACTACAAGCAGTCTGATTCCCTAAAATCTTGAGGATATGTAGGCCGAGCTCTGTGTAGAAAACTCGACTGCATTCCAACCTCCCCCAAATTCCTTTATTCCCCAACTTCTTGATTTAATTAAAAACTCAAAACCGTGATAGTTGGTGAATTTTCTTAAAAGTTGTGCTTAAAATCAAGCTCTATGAAATACAAGTGGCCTGAATTCTCATATAACTTGAGATATGTAGGAATCCTGATACCGAGGTCCGGCCATAACTCTATGAAACTCGAGCAAAAACCAACCTCTTTCAGATTCGAATCTATGGTCAGACAAAATTTAGGAACGTCAACCTCCATTTCCTAGAATTACTTGATCCATCCTACCCAAAGGGAGGGGACAGTTGTTAACACCTAATTTTTGCCCTCCACAACCATGTTTAATTTTGAGCTTCTTTGGTTTTTAATAAAATCGAAATAATTATTTCGTCTGAATAGAAACTTTTCAAAAAATATTCATCTGGGTAAGCTTGTCATTTTAAGTGACGATTATATATTATCGTATTCAATTATATGAAATTATATAGTTATGTTACTTAAATATCTTATTTTTATAAAGTATCGAATTTTAATCAAGGTTTGTTTTGAAATAAAAAGGATTAAAATCTTGATTTAAATATAATTTTCTCTCAAAAAAATAATTCATTTGGATAAATATGTGTTTGGTTTTATTACATTAAGAAGCTCACGATTAAACAAGGTATTAATTCGTATCGAATTTCGATTTGATCTAGTCAATTTATTAAATTTGACTCTAATTGAAATCAAAATTGGCCCCAATTGTAATGCAATTGACCAATTAGTATTCAATTTGGTTAGAATTTAAATCTAATTGCCTAAAGTATAATCCAAAATCCTAATCCTAATTCTCAAAATCCTTCTACTCAGTTGACCCAAATTAAAACCCAATACCCAGGCCCAAAACAACCATCCACCGGCAGCCCATTTTTGTTTTTCATTTCAATTCAAAGCCCAAAGTTATTAAAAAAACCAGCATCTCCTTTTCTCCTTTTAATCTTAACAACCAACCGCCAAGTCCAACTTCACTAGATCCGACCCGGGCCTAATACTCTTCACCCCCTTTTTTTTCTGCAACAATATAAAACCACAACAGCTTCAAAATCAAACAACAACAATATCACGACAACACCCAACATCATCCATCAACCCGAATACGACCAACCTCAACCCAAAAATCATAAAATCATCCCGAAATTAACCCGTGTGTAGCCCTCTTCACGCATCCCACACGGTTTCCCATAAAGAAAACCCTCGAACCTTCTAGAAACAATCTAGGTGTCCCCTTAATGGCTTAATTCTGTGAATCTCAGGTATTGGGGTATGATTTTGTACATGTATGTCACAATTTCATTGGCTCTTGGCAAAGAATTCATTTTTCCTAAATCTTATTGGTCCACCAATTCCAAAATGGGTACGTTTGTTGATTAAATGGCAAGTTGGAAAGAGGAATTCGAATTTCAAATCCCAGAATATCCTATTTCCAAAGGTCCCCAAAAAATACCCCTGTTCATCTTCTATATAAGGGGCTTTTCATTCTTTGTTGGAGAAGGTTGGAAACTTAGGGAAAATTGGGAGTTCTTCTTTTGGGTTGGAAAATTTTTTGAGCTAGCTAGGTGCAAAACCAAAAGAGCGAAATTTTTTTATTTCTTTGGAAAGAAAAGCAAGAGAAAAGTAGAGAAAATAGGGGGTTAGAGAAAAAGGAAACTGTTCGGTAGTGAAAACTCTAGAGAAAGCAATGTGCTAGTCGAGATTTTTTTGTAAAAGACATCGACTTTTCAGTGGTTGATATTTCGACCGAAGATCGAGTCCTGTTTTGCTGCTCTAAAATAGGTAATACCTCATTCCATTCAATTTTGATCTTGTTTTCTTCTTCGTCTGGTCGTTCTTTAGTGGCATTTTGGATAGTACGTATGCAAGGAATTCCGCTGTTAGAGGCCTTAAAAGCCATTGATTGTGATGAATGTTGGCTAATTTTTTGGATACACTTATGATGTATTGGGAGTTTCTTTCTTACATAAATCTGACTTTATTTTATATAGCCAGTCGATTTGTTTACTTGCCCTTAGCTAACCAGAATGAGAAATTTAGCATAGAAGTGCTTTAAAATACTATTTCATTTGGTATTAGAGGATGTAAACGGATGAAGTAGGATCAAAAGTTGTGTTATATTTATCTTTCATTAACATAATCTGTTAAGTCTTTAGGGCCAATTTGAATATATATGTTCGAAGCTACAATTATAAAGGGTATTTGAATCAAGGTTTAGCTAACGAGTTGGTTGTTTTCCTTTGTTTTGGGTGATTAATTTGATCTACACTTCTATTTATCTATCTACGCCGATTAATAAAGAAGAAAGCTTTATTTTTCAACATATGATTTGTCGGAAGTTCGCTAGTTTTTCTGCCCATTGTTGTTCATGTTCGAAATCCCATGTAACAATGTTCTCTTCACCCTTATCTGCATTAAGGCTTCGTTGTTTACAGTGAATTATTTTATGGGTGACAAAATAACAATATTTTCATATTATTGGAGGTTATTTATGCATTTCCTATCCTTGTGCGGTCTCCAATATAACTATTTTCTATTAGAGCACTGTATAAGTTGACCAGCCTTGATTTGTTATATTTCGATGAATAGTTTCTATTCAAGCTTTGCCTAAATACTTCCTGGATTATCCAAGTGATTATATGTTAGTAAACACTTTGTATGTTTGTCTGATTATAGTGTTAAGTGAGGGTAAACTTACCCAGGCATAGTGTGAATTTGGTTTTCTCAATAGCTAAAGGACCATAGTCTGTTATGTTTAATCAGATAGGGGAAATCTGGGTGTTTCTTCTAAACTGTCCAAATTATGGGAATACGCAGTCCCTTCGAAAGTCTTTCTCTGGTTGTTCATATCGAAGTTGAGAGGCTCGTATTGACTTAAAATTCATGGATTGCCTCTTTGGTTAGGTTGTTCTTTTTCCTGTTTATTTCATCTACTGTTAAACATCTAAAAATTTCCTCCTTCCTTCTTGTCTCTTTAAAAGTCTGTCACTGGTTCGCATAGATTTTGACTTGACTTATTAGTTTCCCTGTATGATTATGCATAAATTTGGTGTTTCGTTGCTTTGTGAACTTTTTTTCGAATATGCTCTTACCAATGGGTAAATCATTTCCTGTTGAAATTTTGAATGAGAATTAACTTCGCTAAATTAACATGGCCTTTTCATATACTTAATATTTGCCCACTACTAAATAAAATACATAATACTTTAGCACATTTTGTTTTAATGTTAATGTTGGGACATTTATTAATTACTCTACTTTCCCTTTGCATGTGGATACGCTCGAGTTCTTTGCATGGACTCTCTTTCCCTTTGCATGTTCCTTATGGGCCCACTTAGTCTTGAATCGAATTTGAAGACCCAAAAGATGATCACATGACATACGGATGCAATAATTCGAAAGAGGAATAACGGGTTAAAAACCCTCATTTGAAGCGGCCAAGAGACTTGAAAGTCTCGGTTTCCATTTCATTTATTTATTTACTCATTTATTATTGTTGTCTTTATTTAGTTATTTATTTTTATTCATTTATTTGGGACAAGAATCCAAGGTTGTATTTAATACAGGTGGAAGAGAGACTCGATCCAAAGGCTCGAAAACTAGATTAGGACAGGTGAAATGGGTTGAACGCCCATTAGTGTAGGACAGGGTTTATCGATTTGGGCTCAATGGCCTGAATACTTTACTTCCTCCCCTTCCCTCTTTTTTTTTATACTTGTTTGCTTTATATGTTTTGCGAACCTAGTTAAATCCTTAGTTAAGTCGCTAAAAAACTGGCTTTGCATAAACACCAAAATTTTTCTAAAATTGCTTTTCAAAAATAAACTTTTTTCTAAGGTTAATCAAAGATGATTTTCAAACAGTCCAAATAACCGCAAGTTAGCGGACGTTTTAGGTGTCTAACACCTTTCTAAAATGTTAATAGTAACCTCTTACTTAGAATCTCTTAACCTAAACTATTTTTCTGTTTTGGATCGTTTGAAGTAACTCTCTAAAGGTTTCTTAATTCCTTTTCAAAATTAAGTGGCGACTCTCAAAAAGTCAAAATTTCTCCGCAAAACATATATTATTCCCCAAGTTCAATTAATCACTAATTAGCTCTTTCAAGCTTAACCTATCTCCATTAATGGAGTTTTTATGCTAAAGGTCTCATCTATACGGAATTCAAGGTTCATAACCATCAAAATTTATAATATTGTTTATGAAATTCATGTTAAGAATCTTTAATTTACAGTTTAGAATCAGCTCTACGTCATATTAAAAACACCCATGAGTATTTCCCAAAAGGATTCCACCATTAAAGGTCTGTCTAAGGATTCTAAGATGTTAAAGGATTACAAGACGAAGAAAATAATGAAAAAACTTACCTCAACGAAGAAATTTCACCTTAAGCCTTAAGAAATCACCTCTCTAGGGTTGGGGAATGAAATTTAGGGGTTTTGGACTTAAAATACGGCTGAAGTTGATTTAAATACCATCAGAATTTTTGTTACAGTGAATTCCCGTTTCAGCCTGGACAATGCTCCGTAAAATAGTCATAACTTTTTACTCCAAATTCAGATTGAGGAATGGTTTATTGCATTATAAAGAGGACTCAGATATCTTTAATTGGGTAGGTGTTGGGTTTCGTAACTTCTTATATTCTAAGAGATATGATCATTTAAATTTGATCCTAATAAAAACCCATATCGAAAGTAAAGTTTTAAACTTGACTTTGTGTTAGGGATATTGTATTACTTTAATTAATAGATAAAGAAATTTCAAACTAAGTTATTGATATTAGAAATCATGAATAATTAAATTCATTGGGCTGGAGTCTATCTAGACACATCGGAAGGCTAAAATCTTCGCCAAAAAGTTTAAGGTGACATAATAAATAAAATATTGGCTAATTTGGATTCAAATTAATATTGAGGAATGAATTTATCACGAATAATTTAGTAATGGAGAAATGGATTGTTACTTTAGTTCTCTATCCAAATAAATTACCTGATTCATTAAAAAAATTATATGTTCAGCAATAGTTTATAACCTAAACATAAACATAAAATATGTAGAAAAACAAGATTCACTACAACAATGAATGAAAATTCAATTTTCTCATGTGTTGTCAAACAACTAAAAGAACACCTCTTTTTCATACGAAATCAATTAATAATTGCACAGCTTTTCTCTTTAGGAAAATAGACAACTAGGAAAGTAGAGAATTGAAAAACATACCATAAGCTGGAAAGTCATTTATGGTCCATAAATCAGTAGCATGCATTTTGAAGCATTCCCCAGCTGATGCATCAAATGTCTCTACACCATCACTCCATAACTCTTTTAATTCATCAACCAAAGGACGCAGATAAATATCAATATCCTTTCCCCGTGCTTAGGGAGCAGGGACAATTAATGACATCTTTATAAATATGTCCTTAAAACATTTCCATGGAGGAAGCTTATAAGGAACAAGAATGACAGGCCACATACTATTTGATGTGCTCATGTTAGCGTATGGATTAAAACCATCAATTGCAAGACCGAGTCTAATATTATGAGGTTCTTGTGCTAACCACTTATGATTCTTGTCAAACTCTTTCCATGCTTCAGAATTAGCAAGATATCTTAATACATTCACCTCATTAATATGTTTCTCTTTATGCCACCTCATGTCCACACTTGTTTTACTAGACATAAATAACCTTTGAAGTCTCGACTTTAATGGAAAATACCGCAGAACTTTCTGAGGAATCCTTTTATCCCTTCCATTATTAATTTTCCACCTCAAAGTACCACATTATGGACACTCTTGTCTATCTTTATGTTTTGCTCAGTACAACACACAATTATTTTTTGCAAGCATGAATCGAAATGCACCTAATCCCAAGCCCTGCAATATGTTTTTAGCATCATAATATAACTTAGGATGTGTCTCGTCAGTAGGCAATACCTCTTTTTGCAACTCTAGCAGCATATCAAATGATTTATTACTCCATTGATCGTATACTTTCAAGTGTAGCAACTTCACAAGAAATCAAAGCTTAAAAAATTTCTTACATCCTGGGTATAATTCATGTTCAACTTCTTTTTGCAATTTTTCAAATGTTGTATCTTCTTTCTTACTCATATCACTACACACATTATTACTAGTTTCCTCCAAATAATTGACAAATGATCCTTCAGCGGCCTCTTCTAAAGTAGTACGAATCCCATCATTCTTATCATGGGCTTCATTTTCATCTTCACTGTAAATTGCTTCATTGTTATTTCTCATTTGTGATTATTCCCCAGGGTGTCTCCAGTGCACGTAACTTTCCATAATTCTTTTGAGTAATGAGTGGTCATGCACTACTTCTTGTGTTTGAAAAAACACATTTAAGAAATCTGTACATGAGCGTCGAATTTTGGTATTTCGATCAAAGTAAGATCAAACAAGTCGCATAAAAGATTGGACACCCTTAATATATCTTTTAGTAAACTTTGGTTCATGCATCCAACTTTTATCCAGGATCAACTGCACAACTAAATAATTATCATAGGAGTTTAAGCCTTTATAGTAACCCATTGTTTTGTAATTTTCTACTAAAAGTTTAGATACGGTACCTACCCTACCCCATTATTAGATACGGTCCATTAAAAGTTGTTCACTATTAACTTTGACACATAGGTTAAATATAATACCCCATACTTTTTTTAGTTTATTTCAGCTCCTAGTGCTTGCATAAGAGGCTAAAAGCCTGAAGATTTAGCTAAGTGTTGGAGACTTAACTTAAGTTTTGGCCTCTTAACTTTGACAATTTTTAAAGTGACCTTTTCGACCCCAAGACGTAAGTTTTTGAGTTAATTCATGTTCAGAGGTGTAAGTAGCATGTCTCGGGTAAGTTTTAGATTTTTTGAATGAGGTTTGGACCACGTTTGGAATTCCAAAATAGCAAGTCACCGCGATTGTGGCGCGTCGCGGTGGCTATAGCGGTGGCAGCCTTGGCGCATCACGGTGAAGATGTATTTATCATGTTATTGATTCATAATTCGCATGCACGTGTCATGATCTTTATCCTAATGTGTTAAGTTCTTATTAGGTGAAGAGTGTTCATAGAAATCACTTAGAGCCAAGTTGAGCTAAGATACTTTGATTCGTCCAAAGTTTGGTATTCGATTCTTCAAAGGTCAACTTTGAAAGTGTATAACTTTTGATTTATGTAGAATTTTTCAGCTCAAGACCCACAAAATTGTAGATAATTGAGTCAGCTTTCCAACGATACCAATTTCTCCTTAATTCGATTCTCAAGAAGAAAGTTATGGCAGTTTTTGTGTGAGGTAGTAAGCCACCACGATTATACCGCATCGTGATGAGCCTTCAAATTGCAATTCGGGTTACAAATTTTTGGTTTAAATGATGGAGGGGAAATTAGGTCTTTTTTCACCTCAACCCAGGTCATAAAAACACGATGTTAAGCCTCCATTAGGGAGTTAAGAATAAACCCTAATCATTCCTCCTGAAGATTATCCATTCCATCACTTCCTCTTAAAGAAAATTCAAGATTTTAAGTTCCTTAATCCAAGAATCTCAAGAAAGCTTTCAAGATCAGCTCCATGGCTTTCAAAGATCAAGGTTTCTCCACCAAGTCAAGTCCATTAAGGTATGTGGGAGTTCATCCTTGGCCTCCCTTTCACCCATGGAGCCCAAAAACCCTTTTCTTCTAATTAAAGATTGAATTTTATGTTTTCATGGTGATTTAAATTAAATTCAGCCCATGTATGATCCCATGAAAGATTTGATTTTCTCATGCTATATATTTTGTTTCTCATGTCATACTCAAGTAAATTTCATGTTGTTGAATTGAATGCTCCTGTTTAGAATATACCCATGTACAAGTCCATGCTTTCTGCATGCTTGATGAATTGCTCATGTCTTGGATTGAATCATGATTTTCTTAGTAATTGTAACACCACGAAAATCTATCCCGAGATGTCACACGGTGCTTAGGACCACAAGTGATCTCAAGCTAACCCATGAACTGGTATACTATTAAGCAACTTACTAAATATGTATAAAGTGCTGAATTTACTGTGTGGAAACATAAAAATGATGGAATCTATGAAAATACAATACTGATACCATTTTATATTCTGATACAATCTGAAAAGAGGGAGTGAAATTTGCATAACTAACTTTAACTGACATCTGTGAAGACTTTGCTATACTGACTATAGATAGTTGGGGAGTGACTCTAACTACCGCTAATAAATACATATAAGTAAGAAAGTAAAGTACATAAATGACATCTAACTAAAGTCAACGAAGTAGGAGGAATCACTTCTGCTGGCTGTTATTTACAACTGTCTAATTCTGTCTGTACATGCTACAACTTGCACCTACATTTTGAGACAGTGTAGCACATAGACGTATATGTGGATCAGTACTTTGAGGATGTAATGAGTATATGGGGGTGAAATGCATAAGTAAAACATCATCTCATATTCATCATTTATAAAACAATGCATGCTAAATGTAAATGACTCACATATGCTGAAATATCTGAAATACTATTATATGCAGCAATAAGGAGTAAAACAGACTTTATAAATCTTGTGAGCCATAAAATTTAGTTCTAAAAGCTATGCTAATGTTCTATCTGTAAATCATACTATCTAAGTGTAAAAAGAGCTCACCTCTGAATTTGAAATATGAAATCTAAAATTTGTAATTATTTTCTTTCTGTAAAGCATAATCTGAGTAAAACTGTGAGCTTTTACACTTATTTTTCTACAAGCTTTTCTGTTATTCTTTTCTTTTCTTTTAGCTAGCAGGGAAAAATACTTTAAAACTGTTCTGCAAGGGAGGTTCTTCTAATCAACATAAATCATGTGAGCTAACATGGAGTGCAATGTCTCGTCCTCCTAAGGAAGAAACCTCACATTGGGGAGAGGTGTCACACTCTTTCCAGGGAGTAAAACCTACCTATGTGATCGATCATAAGCTAAATCTGTCATCCATCTAGAAATGGGAATAATCTGATAATCTGTACCTACGTTGGCTACGTAGTTCTATAGAAGTAGGATGTGCTTAACCTACACTTCTCGCTCAGTGCTAAATACTACGCCCTTTTTATTTGCTGTGCTCATTATGTTGGAAATCCACTTTAAAACTAGCATAAGGGTTTATCTAAAACTAATTATGCAATCAGCTGAGTAAATCTGTAAATAAAGCTGTTCTGAGTTCTGTAATCTATAATAATCTATAAAATGGATTCCATAGCTAAACTGAGGATCAAAAGATCAAAGTTTTTTCTGAAAATCTATAAGAAATCTGCTCATAAGATGCTTGAAGCATCATCTTTCTTAAAATAATATTATTCAATCTTGGGGCAATAACACATGCATAAATCTCATGTCAAAACATCATAATAATCATGCTTGATAATGGAAACAATGATAATTCATCTCAAAGTTTGTAATTTACTGCAATAGGCATGAAAACATGAAAATAGACATGCAATTCATCTTCAAAATATCTTAGAAACTCATAACTTTACGAATAACAATAATGGGTATGAACCTTAACTTGAAATTCATGTATAAACATTCAAAATCAAATAAATTTGTAATTAAAACTTGGTTTTGGGCACAAGGATGGAAGAAGATCCTTGTTCATAAACTCCACATACCTCAATTGATGAACTAGATGCTAAAACTTTAATCTTGGATCTCTATTGATGCTTTGAAGATGAATTCTTAGGGTTCTTGAATTGGGAATCCTTAATCTTGAATTTTCTTGGAGAATTAATGGAAGAATTGAGTTTCTTAGAGAAGAAGCTTTGATGATCTAGGGTTTTCTTTTGAGATAAAAATGATGAAATAAGCATAAAGTTCTTTGGTATATACATAATGATGTGTTTTGGATGGATTGGGGCCCTAAGGATTGACCAAAATACCCCTATTAAACTTTAAATTAGAACTGGAAATCAACCAAAAATTTTGATTTACTGGGCCACCATGACGCACTACTATCGTGGTGGCTCTCTGGAAAAGGATGACTGGGAAATGGGGGACCTCCACGATGCGGAGCTATCGCGTTTTCCCACTAGATTTTGACAATTAGGACCTAGAAACATAACGCGATGAGCCGCCATCGCGATGCCCTATAGTAATGCCAATTTGGCCTTCGACACGATGCACCATCATCGCGTCGGTATATTGGGATGGACAATTGGGAATTTGGGCTTCTTGGCAATGCAAGGCTATCGTGGAGGGCCAATGGAATAGATGATTGTCATTTTACCCATCTCCGTGATGCGCCAAGTGCTCAGGTGGCACACTGTCAACTTAAAAATGCCATAACTCTTACATCGTATGTCAAATATGGGCGAATCTTATATCGATGGAAAGCTTATTCAATTTTTCACACAATAAAAAGTCAAAATATGGAAAATACCACATAAAATAAAAAGGTATTCATCTTTGAATCAAATCTTTAACATTCTAGGGATGGTTTTAAGCTAGGAAAAGAACGGGGTGTTATAGTAATTTGACCAAATTCATGTCCAAGGATGTTTTCATGAAAAGTTAGGTTATCTCATGCTTTAAGTTTTGATTTCCATGACGTATCCAATTGAATTTCATGTTATAATATCGAATTATTAACTTTGCCATGTCTACAAGCATTTTCAAGTAAATTAATCTATTCATGCTTTGAGTTGCAAGTTTCCATATCCTATTTCATTGATTTCATGTTAAATCCCCAACTTATGAATTTAGTCATGCACTCATATTTTTTTCACATGTATACCATATTCTCATGTTCTAGTTCATGACTCCCATGTGTTTAATGAAATGTCTAAATGTTGGGTTTTGAATAATGATTCTCTATTGTTGATTTTAAAGCTTTTATGTGTTCCTATTGTTATTCCATTGAGTCCTGGAGAGTTATGAACACCCGTTACTTAGTTGTTTACATAGTTTTCAGTATCTTTAGAATGGTTTCAGATAAACCATGAGCCTTGTTATTCAGTTAGTATCATGTTCAGTTAAAATCAGTCCAGTTCCAGTTCCAGTTCCAGTATCAGTTTATACGTTAATAATTACCTTAGAATTCATATGCACTATTATTTTCAGAATACCGTGACTTGATCTTATCAGTTATTAGTTATCAGTGCATGCACCAGTTAGTAATTCAATATCTTTTAGTTAAGAGTAGGATTTAGCACCAAGTGAACCCAGGGATGGAGGCTCACCTGCAAGTTAAGGGTGTGGCTCTTAGTAGCAATCTCTGCGTTCCAGAACTACGTAGCCAGTATAGGTTTGAGTTGTTAACCTTCCAGTTGAGGGTTGACACATATCTCACCGGAGCACCTGCCAGTAGAGGGTGACTCTTAGTCCTTTGAGACTCTATTTTAGTGGATCCACACAGCCAGTGTTAATACCCGTGGCACGGTATGACACCCTTCTAATAGGGTTACAGGATGGATCCTGATTAGCTTAGATTGGGGCATGTCAGTTAGATGATACCTCCCACAGTCTCAGTACAGTATTCAATGTCTCTTTAGTTCAGACTTACTTGACTAAGTGTATGAACTTTTAGATATTTTGTTTAATAGTTTTCAGTCTTTCAGATTACAGATTATCTTAGTACCATAAATTATATACACTTAGTCTTGCATTCTCAGATATTATAGTCTCCACACATTCATGCTTAGTTATCTCACGCTATTTAGATAGTCCTCACCTCATACGAATAGTACTCCCATAGTTTCAATCCAGTTATTCAGACTAAGTACAATTTAGTCTTACATGACCAGTATTTAGCTATCAGTCATTCTGTTAATCAGACAAGCTTAGTATATGTTATGTTTGATTTTGTATGTTTATGCATTCGTGCTCAGTATGATTGTATATTCAGATCTTCGAGTTATGTCAGTCTCTATTACATAGTTTCAGACCCAATATTCATATAGTATCCATGTTTTGCTGTATGCCATCTTCAGTTCTACTTATTCTACAAAAGTAAAGAGTTTTAAGAAACTAAGTGTAGTGATTCACCATCTTATCAAATTATGTTTGTTACTCATGTTTTAAGATATTTTCAGTTTTTAGTTTATTCCAGCTTGTTGGTGAGACTACTTACATTTAGCATGCATACTTTAAGATTTCATATCAATAATCAATTTTACTTATTGAATTCAAACCCTCTTACTTAGTACATTCTAGAAGTACTGTTCCACATATACGTTTGTGTGGCTATATTGTTTGATAATATAGGCATTATCATTTATATCCCGCACACCATGATCAGACAGTTGGAGTATTCTAGTCAGCAGGTGATGAGTTCTCCTATTTCGGGGACTCCAGTCAGACATTATTCATGTACATTATCTTCTTATTCACATCTATTAATTAGTGGTAGTTGGAGGCATGTCCCAGCTATCTATAGTCAGTATAGTAGAGGCTTCATAGATGTCAGTCAGAGTCAGTCATGTAACTTGAGCTCTTTCTCAGTTTTATCATATTGCAAACTTTACCAGTATTGTATTTATCCAGATTATTCCATGATTAGGTTTTCGCATAGTAAACTCAACTATTTTATACATATTAAATCAGTTGTTCAGCAGTATGTCAGTTCATGGGTTAGCTTGTGGTCTCTCGGGACTGTGAGCACAGTGTGACATCCAGGGTGTACTCCCGGGGCATTATATTAAAAAAATAGTAAATGATAAGGATAATGTTACTATATTATCTTTTGAATATAATAAATTTAATATTTTAAAAAATTTATTGGATAATGAATAATATTTAATATCAGTGGTAAAATAGGCAGAAATGAAAAATTATCCATTAATTTTTCAAATTGAACCAGTATTGTTGCACATCTATTTTTAATAAAATGGACATGTAAATATGGACGGATGAAGTAATGTTTAGTCCCAATTATGCGACACAAATGTAATTTGGCGTTAACCAAATTTTTATATATTTAAAAAAAAATTTAATTATTAATTATTATAATTTATAGTACTTTTAAAATAACTTCTGTAATATATACGTTACTTTCTCTATCCTCATTTTTTTTTATACATCATAAGACTAGATATCAGAGCGTCCGCACTAATATGGCCCCAATAAATGTTACTCTCTCGGTCCATCAATAGTTGTTCACTATTAACTTTGATACATAGGTTTAAAAAAATAGAAAATGATAGGGATAATGTTACTATATTATCTTTTGAATATAATAAATTTAATATTTTAAAAAATTTAAGGGATAATGAATCGTATTTAATATCAATGATAAAATAGGCAGAAGTGAAAAATTATCCATTGATTTTTGAAATTGAACCAGTATTATTGCACATCTTTTTTTAATAAAATGGACAAGTAAATATGGACGGAGGGAGTAGTGTTTAGTCCCAATTATGTGACACAAATGTAATTTGACGTTAACCAAATTTTTAAAATGTCTTTTTTTTAAAATTTAATTATTAATTATTATAATTTATAGTTCTTTTAAAATAACTTCTGTATTAAATACGTTACTTTCTCTATCCCCAGTTTTTTACACATATAAAATTTTATCATATTTAATGTTGAGAATATCCAGCATTAAAAATTCACCCAAATAATATTTTAAAATTAAGAGTTTTTGTTTAATTTTTTTTTAAATTATTAGTGATAATGTCAAAACAGTAATTTTTTTTTTTTTTAGAAATTATGCAATCAATTTTATTTTTTACACCAAATCAAATGCCACCTAAATAATATGCAAACATAACTAGCCAAGTATTATTAATATATCATATTTTGTATAATTCTTATAAATGCTACCAAAGGACCCTTAGTTTATCCATAATTTTCTTTTAAAAATATTTATTTATAACTAATTATATTTAATTATAATTAAATAAAAACTTGTCAATCTTAATTAATTATAATTTGTGATAATTTATATATGAATACACTGTAATAATTTATTAAATCGGTGTAATTATTTGGTGCAAGAATAAGTATTCAATATATTATTGTTATGCAAACAACACTTGTTCTTTTGCCTTTTCTTTGATGCTTCGTATGTATAAAAAACAAGGAGATGTGGTGAATAAATTTATAATTCAGTTTATTTCTAAATTAGTTGACTGAATAAACTTTTCCAAACATTTAACCCCAAAAAAGAACTTTCCAAAAAATTCTAAACCTTTCCAACAGATGTTACAGCTACTACTCATACGAGCATCCATGAATTGTTGAAAATATTGAAATTGAATAGATATATGTTGAATACTTTTCAGGTATTTGTAGGGTTAGATTTGAAAGTTTTACTTGTACATATATTTGTGTGTAATTATAATTAGGTGGGAAGCTATAAAATTGATCAAGCACTACTCAACTTCCTAAGTTTTCTCGGTTGATCTGAGGCACGATGACACTACTTCCTTTACTAGCGCAATAAAGAGAAATAAAGAAAGAGGGAAAATTGAGAAAGAAATAGTTTTTGGGTGCTTAATTTTTTTTAGGTTTTTGGCTCCAAGAAAATTTCAGGAAAACCACCATATATAAGAGAAAACAAAAGAAGGAGTTTCATTGCAAAGTGAAGCAAAATTTCTAAACCTGAACAAGAAGACCCGGAATGTATTAGTCCTCATACTTTATCTTTGAACGAAATTCGATAAACAATTGCATGCAACTATTATTTATTAAATGATTTGTTAATTGGTGTCTGGCACATACTGGTGAATCCTATTTATCAATAGATTATCAGAAAATTCTATTAGTTACTAGTTACTTAGCAATGGATTAGCAAAATATGTGTAGCTAATTTCTGTTTTTGTAGCAAGGAAAGCAGAGCTATATGGATCAGTTATGCTTTTTTTGGAGTTAACCCCAAAGTCTTTAGGATCAGGACGAGTGAAGTTCCAATGCTTCATAACAAAAAAAATTTACAAGTTTTTGGTTGTCATTTTTACCAACCTTCTTATAGCTTCTTCTATTCCAATGGTACTGTTGGTGGACAAATTTTCTCCAGTAATCCGCTAAACATATGTCCTGCACATGGAAAACAAGTGACACTTAAGAATTCAATCACCGTAAACATAATTGATGTATATATTAATTGTTAAGAGGGAACATTCTCAACATAAATGTATATTCACTTCTTAGAATACGCAACTAAGCACTTAAGTGAAATGGAGTATAGATAATTCGTAACTTATTATGACCGAGTACCTAAAAATATCATTTGCGATTTAATCTTGGGAAAATTCTTTGCATAAAAATTTTTTTGAACTGAACTTTAAAGTCTTCGCCTTGAACCTCTTGAAGCCTTTTTTGGAAGGTGTCCGGAATGTCTATAATTCTTATTTCCTATGTTTTATTTAACTATCTCATTCCATCAGGAACCTTCTCTAATTTCTTGTCGTCTTTGATTTCTAGATGAGCTAGATTAGGCATGGCTCCTTCTCGACCCTCTAAGTGTTTAAATTTGGAAGCCTCTAGAATTTAAGAGTTTAAGGAAGGGCTATCCTTGTGGAGAACAACACATTACCTTGCCAGTGTACGCATTTCCACGTAATGATAAGGTAAATAGTTTAGACAAGTTTTGTAGAATAAGCATAGGGTTTTCTTTAAATCTACTCCTTCTCAAGGTTAACTTGGTGAGGCTTGATAAAAAAAATTGGTGTTCTAGTAGCTTACTAATATGTCCGATTAGATCTAACTTATGGAGATGTTCACAACCTAACAGTTGCTTCAGAAGGCTTAGATATTTTTCCAAATGAAAATTATAGTAAATACGGAAAGATGTTTCCCTAACATTCTGAGCGTGAGGTGTGTGATGATCTCTTCCATCTCATCAAACTCCCGTGAGAGAACAACTCCTAATTTTTGTTGTTTTTCTAACTTAAAGAGATCTCTAAAAGGAGAAACTTGTGTATCGAAGTTCTTCAGTATTTCCAAGTTACAAAACCCTCAAAATTGTGAAATTATTGTAGAGACATTGGAATATAGTTTTTTTTCACAGTTAAATGCCCATTTCATGACTAAACGTACTTGAACAGAAGATGGAAAGACAAAGCACTAGCAATAAAGTATCACAACTCAAAAACTAGTAAAATCACAACCTTACAAGGCTTAAGACTTAGAAAACTCCTTGGTATGTTGACCTTAAATTTTGTTGAAGGCTACAATATGCACGTATTCGTTGATATGCTCTACTGTTAGACATTCCTCAATTAGAGTATCCACCAAGACAAGTTTCTCAATGATGGTAAGCATGATCTATATTTTATTAATCTCGTAACCTACTGGGACCAATTTGGATGCTCTCCATAGAAGACCTTCCACCTCAATACTGCGAACAGCCTCCTCAAGTTTCTTTATGTCAGTTTCATCATCCCAGGGCTTAATGTCTATAAAACGGATGACTTTCCACTCTCTTTCTTCTTGGTAGATGCCTTATCATCCTCCCTTGCTTTTGTTTCCTTTTTTCTTCCTCTGTCTCTTCTTTAAAGAGATTGATGTCATCATCTCATTGTTATCATCGGTAGGATTAACATCTTCCTTAGCAGGTGCAGCTGTAGCAAGAACAGCTTGGCTTCAAAATCTTACACTGATAACTTTCTCGAGAAAACATGATGCAAGTTTAGCAAAAATATCTTGGTACCATTTAATAGCATTGGGATAAAGATCCAAACTAGGTTTCTCCAAGATTGCCCCATACCCCTTGATATCATTTTTTGTCAATTGATCTCCAGAGATATAAGTTTTTTCCAAAAGATGGTCATTAACAAACTTGAGACCAGATTCAGTGTGGAGATTTGAAAAAGCTACAACCATTGTTAGGAATTTGAGCAGTGTGAGAGGGGCTGTAAGATTTATTGGGTTGGCGAAAAAGCATTAGATATAGGTAGGGGATTGCAATTCTCTATTTTATGTGTCGCAGACCACATAAAGCAACAAGAGAAGCAACCTGAATCATCCTCCTTAATTACCCTAGCTTGTAATTCATATAGTTGTACAAAAAGATTATCATATCATAGTATTATTCTGGTACTTTCTTATCCTTTGTGTTTGATTACTATCTGTTATTTTTGTACTTCATTTATCAAATTATCTTTCTGTGATTACTTTTCATGATAATTTGTTAGGTTGTTTGTACTTTATAGTACTTTGACATGACTCATTTGTTTTTTGTTATTTTTTTTGTATTACTTTGGATGATTTTTTTCCTGAACTGAGCTCTATCAAAAATAATTTCTCTACCTCCATAAACATTGAGTGCATCACAAGGAAAACGTGGTTAGCTGCATCATACAATCCGTTAGCTGCTAAGTTTAGTTTTAAGTGACATTGTTGTGAAAATGGGGTACCGTCTCTCCTGTCCTTTATAGTTGGTGATATATAAGGTACTGAGCTAGATATCCCTATCAAATATGAAATCCGTGGAAAGGTATCCATAATTTCGTAAGGTTGATTTTCCATTTTTATTCTCTTTTAATCATTGATATCATTGTTATTTTACTATTTTTATATGTTAATGAATAATCTGAACTGTTTACTCTAGTTACTAGCTGTGATATTCTATTTCACCACTTAGGCATTTTATTTTTCTTTTTTCTTTTCATAAAGGTAACTTGTATTCACACCAAAAAAACTCATTAGATAAGCCTGATAAGGTGAGGTTTACAACCCTCTGTGGGGTATCATGAAGAAACAAAATCCAAAAAAAAAACTTTACAATTGTCCTATGAAATCCACTTGACTTTCTACCTCCCTCACAGTATCTTGTTTACACCAAAATATAGCAAACTCAGACTTTTCTTCTTGATCTTCCGTATGCTTCTTCTTGTCCGTCATGGGATCTTTCATTCCTTTCCATCGAAAGTAACCACCAAATGCAGGATGGAATACATTTCCACTAGTCCTCTTTTGATTCTTCTTCTTCTTCTCCTCCTCCTCCTCCCCCTCCCTCTCCTCCTCCTCCCCCTTCTCCTCCTACTCCTCATCCCCCTTCTCCTCCCCCTCCTCCTTCTTCTCCTCCTCCTCCTCGTCCTTCTTCTTATCCTTCTTCTTCTTTTTCTTATTCTTCCTTTTAAGCATGTCCAAAGTAATTCTTGGCACTACCCAACTAAATCTAAGTATACATAACAACATGTCCCATAGATTTACAGTTGTTTTGCACTGAAGGAATACATGGTTGTTCAGCTCTGCCTTTTTTCACACATATAACACCTTGAGCAAATCTGTATACCTCTTCTTTGTACAACTTCATGGGTCAAACAGGATTTTCTGATCACCAACTATGTGAAGCATAACTGTAACGCCCCGAGATCCCATCCCGAGACGTCACACGATGCTTATGACCCCGAAGGACCACAGGCTAACCCTTTACTAATATCTGTACCTGTACACTGCATAATATCTGAAATAAATACAGAAACTAGCCATAAGATTTAACATGTTTATGAATACTCATACTACAGAAAACTGAATACTAATATATCCGTCTGAAAAACCTCTAAACTATCTGAACTATAGAGTTGATAGGACAGGTCCCCAACTAACTCTGTCAGGTGAAAATAAACAAATTCTGAAGCAATAATAGTAAATTGAGATTCATCCTCGAAAGAATAGGACTCACTGCTACTGCTGCTGACTGGGACTGAACTGCTGAGGATACTCCGGATCCTGTGCCTCTGAACCTATGGTGTCAAATAAAACATCATAGCGCAAATGCGTCAATACAGGAATGTACCGAGTATGTAGACGAGGTAAGCTAGTGCAAGGGCTCATGCATGCACAATATCTAAACTGGCTAATCATGAAGATACCGCATGAGAACACATACATAAATGCATAGAACATGAACACAATCATTGCAACTCTAGATACTGAAACTCAGATACCACCTTAATGCAGACTGAACTCACTACTAAAACTAAGATACGGAATCACTGAATCATCTGATACTGATAACTGAGGATATGGATATACGTACATCAAGGACTGAACTCTGAGCTTACTATTTTTGACTGACAGAATTAGAGATCAACTTTTCTAACAGATTATTCCGGAGCGATTCTAAATGATGAAAAGTATGATCATGTTCGAATCTAACAACATAAATACTTAATAGAATCTGAGATGGAGATCATGCCTTTCTGATGGGAGATCTCTAGATATGATAATAAGAATACTCAATATGGTCTGAGACTGAGATCAACTTTTCTAATCGATAACTTTGGAAGCTTTATCAATGATAAAAAATATGATTATATCTGAATCTGATGACAAGAATATTCAATAGAAATCTGATACTATGATCAAGAATGTCTGGCGGCATATCTCTGAATATGATATCAAACAACTGTATATGATACCAAGCCTATCTGACAGGATGGTCCATAAATCAATGGAACTATCTGAGTTTCTCATAAAGATAGATGACTGTATCTGACAGTCCTGACTTTTGAAGATTGATTCTGAAACTGAGACTAAATTTGAAACTGAAACTGTGGGAAGTAGTCATCTAACCGACATGCCCCAACCTACCACAGGTGAGGTCTAAACTCAACCCCCGATTGGGAGAGTGCCAATACTGTGCCATGGGTAAGGACATTATCTTTTCTCTAAGGTCAGGCTCTCTGTCAGTGACCATTAATAGGACGTCAAGCTTTCTTGATAGGTGACTCCTTTTCCTGTGCTGGCTACACAGTTCTAGAACACAAGGATTGCTTCTAAGAATTACACCCTCTACTAGCCGGTGAGTTTCCATTCTTGGGTTCGCTCGGTGCTGAATCCTACTCCCAACTGAAAGGCACTGATCTGATTCTTAACTGAACTTAGACTGAGCTGAATCTGATACTGATCATGTTTCTCAAAAGATCTGACTGAGTTACGCTGAGATTACTTAGTTTCGTATCTGACGAAAAAAATATCGAATCATGGTATCTGACTAACGATACAGAGCTTGAATAAATTACTCGAATCGCTTCTGAGATTAGAATTGATTCACTTGAATACTATTAGAACTGAGTTGATTACAGGACTGAGGCTAGATTACTAGTGATACAGAGATTACAGAGATAACTGAGATTACTGAGCTTTCTTATGTTCTACACTTGTTTGAGGATACCAAGTTCTATAATTCAATAAGTTTTGAGAATCATGGCTCGACTGAGATTATCGAAAAACTGACAAGGGCTCTAGACAACACTCTATTGTCGGGTATAAATACCCCCAGTACTCGATAGCATAAAAGTAAAACATAATTATTCATTCATCATCACAATCATTCATGTCTCATCACAATCATTAAAACATCTTATAATCATTAAAGCATCATCATAATCATTAAAGCATTTTCACAGTGGTCGAGGGGTCACTTTAGGCATCTCCGAATCATAATCATATAGTAACATAAGGGAAACATGCTACTAAATCGTACTCGATTCAACAAGGTTTTACCTCAGCTATTTCATACCTATATCAATCTTGACACGTGTTTGGATATCACATAGCTTGGGGAAACTTCATACTATCACGTCATAACCTACTTGCCAACCACTTGGCATGTATTAAAAGCTTAACATATATCAAGAGCACATAATTGAGGAATTTACTACTATCACCTCTCTACTTGTTCACTAAGGTCCTTCACCAAAACACTAGACATGCACGGGTTCACACTTATTTGGGAATTTCCTACTACCATGAAATAATTCATTCACTTGGGCATTTCATCAAACACTAAGTACAAACTAACTCACAATTTGGGTTTCCTATTCAATATACTATAATGGCCTTTATGCTTCACCTAAGCTCTTTATCAAACCTATGGGAGACATGCTTCACTTATTCAATCATTTCTACACCCAAAAGTCTTGAACACATAACATAGAAAACAACTTCAAGAAGGTCTATCACAAACATCACATGATTTCCACATACTAGGGTCAAAGCTCATAAATGTTGTAGGCAAACATAAATCAAAACTCAACAACACATTAAACATCAATTTTAACTCATACAAATCATTAACAACTCATAAACATAAAATCTTTTAGTTTTAAAAAAGGTTCTTGAACTTTTTGGATGAAACGGACCCAAGAATCAATATCTACATACCTTAATCTTTGAAATTGGATGAATTCTAATGCTTGAGACTCTATCCGAACTTTTAATAAATGATTCTCGAAGTCCACACTATGAGGAACTTGATTCTTGAAGAAATCTTGAAGAATTTATTATTGAATTTTTGGAAGATTAGGGTTCTTGATGAAACCCTAGATAGATATTCTTGAGAAAATTGGAAGAGAAAATGATGAAATTAGGGCTTTGGAAGTGTGTTCTCATATTTATAGAGGCTCCCAAAAGGTAGGAAATGACCAAAATACCCTTGCAAAAACGTTCTAAAATTGCTGAAAAAAATAGCTGACGACATCCGTGACAAGCCGTCAGGCCCGTGACAGACCTTCATGAATTATCGTCACAAAAAGGGTGGATTTTGTGACTTTCTGCCTTAAGGTGACGACATTTTGTGACAGACCGTCAGGCTTGTGACAAGTAATTACAAAAGGTCGCACAGATTTTCCAGGCTGACACGCTGGAGTAAAATAGGCATAACTCTTTGCTCCGTTATCAGTTTTGGAAGAAATTGATATCGTTGGAAAGATAATTAATACATATTTTATTTGATATATAGTAGGTCCTTTAATTTGATACATACAAGGAGTTATGGTCGATTAAAGTTGACCCAAATTTTGACGGTCACTAAAACTTGAACGAGAGGAAAGCTTTCAACTCGTCCATGAGTTAGGGGACCTCTATGATCTTAATTTATGCTCAAATTGATTCCCACATGATTTAAAGTATTTCATACTTGGGAGGATATTTCTGAAACATTTTGACTCGGATTTTTTGCTTTACCAAATACGCTCTAAGGCTCAGATTGGAAGAGGATTTTGTGGGGCATTACAATGAAACCTTATGAGGAAATTTGATCTTCCAGATTAGTTTCCATGTCCACTCCATTCCCATTGTTTGTTTAGAGTTCATGTTCTAGTAGCAAGATTTCACAGTGAAAATCCCTTCATTGTGCAACTTACATATTGGTCTGTCAGGTCCCTCTAAGACACCTGGAAAAATATTCAACACTTTCAAGAGCCCTGTCACTCTACTAATCTACCAGTCATTTAGAGTCTTCCTAAAAGTCAGATCCCAACCTTGAGGGCTCTACATCTATGTCACTGTAGCCATCTGTTGCAAGCTTAGAATATAGAGATTAGGGAATAAACTTTTCAGGTTCTTTTCTCCTATACAGTTTTCATTCCAGAAACTAGTTTTAAACCCATATCCAATATTGAATGACAATTGGAGTTAAGAAGAGGCCATAGTCGTTGGATAGTTTTCCAAATAGAGCACCCAAAAGTTCCAGCTACTTCGTTAGTAAACCAGTTATTTTTGTATGAAAAGGAGATTGCAAATTCTGCTTGAAATAACATAAAGTGTGAACTTTGATGTGCTTCTCTAAACCATTATAATTTCAAAGTTAAAAGTTTCTTTCCGATTCTGTATTGTTGTCATTATTACTATTTAGGTTAGTTCACATCAATGTGGTTTGCATATATCTATTTAAACCAGTGAAATTTTTATGTTATGAATGTACTATAATTACATTGTGAATTTAAGCAGAATTTTACAAATCAATGGGACCGGAAGGAGGTGTCTTTAGGCAAACTATACTTACCGGGGGAACTATTCAAGCAACTCAATCACTGGACAAATCAAATAGCCCTAATCCTGTTGTTAATACAGGTATTACATTCAACTTAACTCTCTGTCTCTCTCTATATATATATTGAGAAGGTAACAATTAGTTTTCTATTTTTAAACAACCAAACCCGCCATAACATGTAACAAGTTTACATAATTACAATTGTAAGAGAGTAACAAGAAGATCTTCAACCCTATAGCAAAAACTTATAATGAGCCTAAAAGATACATAACTGATTCTAGATCTTCCATGTACTCCTGTTTACACCAAAAATAAATAGAACTATGCAATTCATCTTCATCTTCTGAATGATATTACATTTGTTCTAAAAGCATCTTCATCTCCTCCAAGTAAAAATGTCACCTGCTAGTTGTGGACCTGGATCAGTTCCTTTTTTTGAGGGAAATCCGATAGTATTAAAATCACTCCCACTACCCATGAACCTGAGAAAAGACCTCTTATCGAAGCAAGTTCCCACCACACCTTCTCTCTCTACTCTTCTATGAGAAACATAAACTCCAGATATATGCCAACTGAAATTCATAGATTTTCCCTTGAATTTACAAGTAATATAATACACACATATTTCATATATTTCCCCCTCCCATGCTCTACTATCCCTTATGTTAGTCCACAATTATATTTATTAGGATTCGATTATTTAGTTATTTGTCAAAGTTGAAACTGAAAATATTTAACCTTTGAAATTTTCATTTATGTTAAACTTGTAAAGAGACAACATACATACTCAAAATTGAGATTGCAAATAGTTAAAGTGCTAAATCTATAACAGTAATTGTTTTGTGTGCTCATCAATCTTCTAATAGTTTAAAGAAATACTATTAGTTCTCCTATATTCTCTCTATTTTGTCAAAGAATTTCTTGACTTAGTTGATTGTAAAAACAGAACAAAATAAAACAAAATTTAAAGATTTCCAGTCTTTATCCTGTGTAGTATTACTATATGTGTAAATATATCTACATATATACTCTGTCATTTTTAGATTTCGGTGGTATTTTGAATTGATGTTTGATGTTTTTTTCATCAGATGATACCGCTAGACTCAGGAAAGGTCGTGGCAAGACTAGAGGGAAGGTCTTGAAAAAAATGAAGAAGGCTATTGGAAGCAAGATGAAAATAGAGATCCCAATTGGCAAAGGAAGGCCAACTAAGCCAATTCAATCAGCCAAACTATCCAGTGAATTAGGGATAATTGCTCAGAATTTTCTTCCACTTCCAAACAGATGTAAGGAACTTACAAAAAAGGACAAAGATGCATCACTAATTAGATGCCACGTAAGGATTCTATACTCTTTTAAAATATATTACATGACAAACTACAACCCATGTTTTTAAGGGCTTTAAAGTTATAAGGTATTAAGCATGTTAGCAGATGTTATGATTATAATTTTAAATAAAAAGGGATTTTAATTTTTGTGTGTGTTTCTTTAGTACTTATTTATTTTTTAAGAGAGGGTTGACCTTAATTTGGACGAACATTTTGTGAAAGATAGTTGTGAGGAAAAATAAAAGCCGAAAATGACGCTACAAGTTAAAACAAAAATTTGAAAGAGCATGCTCCGTGGAAGAGGCTCGTAAAATGAAAATTGAACAGTTAACCTTAGAAAATTGGAATAAGCTTTATGACATGTGGAACGATCCAGAGCACAAAGTAATTTATATTCACGTTATTCTCATTGTTATTTAAGTTATGATGTTTACATTTTCTTTGTAGAAATGATGCGAGATAAACAAGGTCAATTGAACTAAGCTTAAATCCAATCATTTCATGGGATCCAAAGCATCTGTAGTAGCTTATGCTGAAATTGTAAGTTATACCATTTTAATTCTCTTTACTAATGACACTTTGATACTATTTAATATCGTGATGTTTGGTAAAAAAAAAGAATAGGCATGTAAGTTGTAGTCCACCACTACTAGAAATTACCCCTATGGTGACAGTTCTAAAACCATTGCAATAGATTTAAAAACCATTACGATAGAGCTACCACAATGGCTTGGCATGCATTGCATAGGTGAGCGTTGCAATAGAGCTATCGCAATGACTTTTGTGACGGTTACAACAACCATTGCAATATATAGACCTATTTCAACGTTTTTTTATAACTCCTATTGTAGCGCTTCATATTGTCTGTAGCAACGATTAAGAACCGTTGCAATAGACTATATTGCAACGATAGAAAAGCGTTGCAAGAACCCTATTTCAATAATTTTCAAATATCTACTGCAACACTTATTGATCTTTTTACAACGGTTTTTAACTATGTATTGCAACGCTTTTGACACCTATTGCAATGATTTGGCACCTATTGCAATGATGAATTTATTAGCATTTATATATAGAGAATTATATTAATACAATTAAGAGAGCAGAGAACAGGAAATCCTTTAACATAGAGTCCATTACAAAGAAGAGCTAAGTCGCAAGTTTTTTCATAAATAACACAAAAGAGCTTCAGTATTCTACATTTGTCAATGGTACACAAAAACCAAACTTTTTAACATGTTGGTGAACTACATACTATGGCTACCAGAGCCACCATTGAGGATATCTTCAAGTGAGATATCACTTATTTCCTTTCTGATGAGTGATTTTCCCCTGCTTTTAGAGTATATCACTTATTTCCTTTCTGATGTTCTCCGGATCTGCCTGACTGAGCTTCACCCTAAATTGTTCACTCATGTTATCCATCATCTCTGGACTCATGTTTTTAATCATTGGAGAGAACATCTATCAATTTAGGACACTGTGTCAGAGAAAATCAATGAAGACCTAGATACATCATCATAAAGCAGGTACAGGCATGTCTAACATAGTAGTAGTTAGATGCACAACTTGTCTAAAGGCTCATAACCGGATAAACATAGAGGACTGAGAAGTTTAACCCCCACATTCGGTAATTGTTAGGAAAGTATACAGTTTTATTGGAGAGTTCACAACAAGTGGCGAATCAAAAACAATTTTCTTTCTTGAGAAAACATCTCCATACTAAATAGATTTGGAAATTTGGCCGCAAGTGGTTCCAAACAGCTTAAATTGAGCTCGCACCAAACAAAAGTGGAATATGTTTCTAATTTCCGAAATCGTTGAAGCTAAACTTATAGAATTATGTTTTTCTTTTTTTCTTTTTCATTTCCCTTATAGTTTATAATGCAATAAGGGTCTCCCCAAACCTCACTTTTGGGAGATCACAGTGGGAATATTGTGATCTCTCTAAATCCACAATGGTATTTTAAAACGGTTCAACTAAATTAAAATGGGGAAAAGTGACAAATTATGATTTGGTTAGTGGAGGGACAAGGGTATTTTACAAATTTAACTCGGGACTTGGTGAGTGGGTCGTGGGAACACTGGGGAAATACCAATATTGGATCTTTATTAATGGTATTGGAAATTCTAAAAAACATACAATTACCAAGAAAACAATGTCAATGAATCCCCTAATATACATCAAATATGAAAATACAGAACAGAGGGCAAATACTATTTCAACATTAAAGGGCTGAAGCAAAACTTGTCTCATAGCTAGATCTTTCATTCGGTTTCTCATTTCTTCTTGTAGATCAACATTTGAATCTGTCTCATAGCTAGATCTTTCATTCGGTGAACACAATCTATACAAAAAGTAGAAGAAGAAAAATTTCTATTAAGAAGAAAGGACAATGTGTAGAGAATAGGTATTTCTCATATGAAAGTGAATTTGATTTAAGTATGACACTTCAGCAGCACTAACTAAACAACAGCAACAACAACATACCCAGTGAAATCGCGAGGAGTTCTTAGATAGCATAGTGTACGCAAATCTTAGTCCTACTTCTGATAGACCCTCCTTTCAAGTAAAGGACAAAGACTAAGATTTATAGTACTGCTAATTGGAAAATAACTGATCGAAAAATAGTCACAAACTTACGAAAAAAATAGCAGTACACATGTTGCTTCTTCCAACAGCAAACTATGAATAGCACAAACAACAACAACATCCATCTGAAACAGAAGTTGCTCTGTACTTTTTGCAGAGTAGAAGTTCAACCAATGGAAATTAATCCAATACCTACAAAGAGTCTAGGAAGTTGTTTTAGTTTCAGGATGAGAAAGTGCACTAGTCCTAGCCATAATATATAGCCTTTTATGGAAACAGGGATATATTGATTATATATTACTTTTTATAGTTATAGCTTATAAGCAATGACAACAATCCAAAGTGTAATGAAAATAATTGAAAGTAGAAGTAGAGCAATCCAAACTAATGAAGAATGATCATCTTCCTAAATATGTGAATAAGATGTCACTCCTTTTATGTCACTCTTGGTCCATAAACATATATTATGTAAATAAGATGTGAAGCAAACCGGCACATGCTTTTTGTAGAGCTGGTGGTCACCAACGAATGGATACCAGGATCTACTATCAGTAATTTCTGCCAAAGGGAATATTTACCTTCATAGTAAAGCTGAGAGGAGTGCTTCCAGCAGGTTCAAAATTGTAGTCCCATGATATTTTATCAGGAATCCTTGTTTTGATTTCCTGACAATGAGTACTTGTCAACATACACGGACGACTTTGAGATGTCAACATCACGATACATTAAATTTAAAGCTGAAAAACTGACAGAAATTTAACTGCTCAATGACAAAATTGTCGGTTAAAGCAATTCTCTAATTTTTTAGCTTTCCATAACCTCTCTTATAGATTAATTCCCTAACACTCTTTAGTTTTGGATAGCTACAAGATACATCAGAAATAAGAAATTGCAAGATTACAATAGCAGTGGAGAAAGACTTTAGAATATAGCAGACCATTAAGTGATACCTACCCATAGGTAACGTCTGGTTCAACCCTATAAAACATGTTCACTGTGGCTTTGCTAACTTTCAAAAAGACCCCATTAATGATCTGTCACAAGAAATGCGAGAAGGAAGAAGCTCAATGTTAGAGCGGTAAGGTAACAATAAAATAACTCAATATTTAAGAAATTATATGAGCATGAAACAACTCTAAGCAAAAACCAGACATGTAACAAGCTAGTCCTATCATCAGGATAAACACAGGGACCTAACTGTCAAGTGGGAGAGCAATAACCCTAACACATGCTCAGAAGTGAATTTCCAGCAAACAGAATAATATAAGAACATTAAAGGAGCTAATACACCAACAAACATCAAATTACACTTGGGAATATAATATGATAAGAAATTTAGCAGATATATATGCAACACAGTCTAGAATGATCCAAGCATTACATTAAAATACTAACCAATTCCTTGAGGGATATAAGAAAGGAGGAAATTGTACCTGTCGCAAACGTAGTAGCTGCAAAATCTTTTTGGCCTTCGAGTCCATAGCATTAATTCTGAAAGATCAAATTTTATGAGTACCATAGTATTACCCCATTTGTAATACTATAGAATGAAGAACATCAAAATAGTTCTTACCCCGCGCATCTTGATGATAAACAACAACTTTGCCTCAGGATCCACATAGAAACCACCTTTCAATCTAGCCTCACGTTTCAAATGAATCAACTCCTTGTCCCAAAAAAAGGAATTTGAAAACTTATAACCAAGCTTAACATCAAACAAGCATGTTATCCAAAAATTATGGAGTTCAATAGTACGTGCTGCTCGTACTCTCTTGCATACAGCTTTGCCCTGTTGTAGATCAACTTCTGGTTCTCAACATTATTCTTCTTTGCGGATTCAAGTTCCTGCTTCTTTGCAAGAGCCTTCCATGAATAATATCCTAAATTATTCTATCTTTCATGAACATTATTATCAATAATGTTATGAATAGACAAGTACTCGTTGTTAGTTTACATCTATTTAGCAGAATACGAGCAGAAACAAGGAAATGCATTATCGGTAACTTTAAACCCAAAATAAACCCATTCCCAAATGTTCAATCAGCAATCAAAGTGAAGGAGAAGAAAAACCCAAAATAGAAACTCAAAAAATTAGGTTAAAATCGTCAATTAGAAGAATTAATTAACCTTAGAAGAAAAACCAATTTTTTTCAGAAATTGAAGTGGTTGTCGGAGCAGTGGAGGAGCTGAAGTTGGAGCAGCGAGGTATGGTGGTCGCACTTTCCAACTTCTTCAGTGTTTCGAGTTGGAAAAGGGATTGAACAAGCTTAGTTAACCAGTAACAGAAATAGCCGAGTTAACCAATGTATTTCTAACATAACCAACAAGATCGATCCTCCAGCAGTGGCAGTTTATGAACAAGCTGACTTAACTAGTGAATTTTTGGTCAGAGCAGTAGCAGTGGCAGTGACTCCGTACAAGGATGGACCACCGAAAATGTTGAAAATATTCAAATAAATCGACTACATATTACTCCAGCGCTTCAAATGGTAGGGTTTATGAAGTAGGGAATGGGAATAACAAGAAGGGGAGGACTAAAACGACATGGGTGTGTTGCTATGGTGGATGTAAAGGATTTTATTATATAAAAAAGGGTTTATTTTGGTGGAATGAATAAATAAAGTGTTGTAATAGCTTTTTCCCCCCATTAAAGCGTTGCTATAGTAATTCTATTGCAACGATTATGGCAATCGTGGCGATAAAATATCCGTTGGAATCTTGTCAAAAATTACGTTGCAATAGGGGTAACTTCTAGTAGTGCCATTTTAGTCTAATACCTCTAAACACTATTTCATATTGTTTTCTTGTTACATAGGGTGAAAAGGAACATGAAGGTGTAGAGCCTGGCAAAATTTAGTTCTCCAAGCATACTCATTATACGAGTGAAAATGATGGTCATCTAACAAAGCTAAGAATAAATATGTAAAAAATTAATATTTTAGTAACATATCATTGCATTTGTCCGATTAATATTCTTTATGTATTCTCTTTTGTCGTGTTATTATTTTGTGCAGAACAACATGACAGATTTGAAAGCTCTACATACTTTTAGAGAGTCTTCCATGACTATTGATAAAATTATGGATGTTTTACTTGGTTCAAAGTCGGGGTACATAAAATGTCTTGGTTATGATCCTAAACCTAATACTACAAGAGCAACATAAAGGAGAGCAATAGAGTTAGAAGACTCCCTCAGAAAGGCAAAAAAAAAAAAACTGCTAGGCCTAAAATAAGTTACAAAATCATTAAATGCAGCTGAAACTATGGTAGAAAGCCAACAATCACAGATACAAAACCAGCAATGTCAAATACAAGACCAGTAGTCGTAGATTAAAGCATTAAATTTTTAGTTGAATACTGTAGCAGCACGCTAAGAGAAAATGCTTAAGAAAATGCAACTTCTTGTTAGCCCATCGCTGTCAAGGTTAGAACTTAGAAGTAACGGAAATATATATGATAAGTTTTATTTAATTTATCTTTATTAAATATATAAATTATGTAGCATTTACTATCTAACTTTGTATTTTTTTAATGATGCAGTGGAGACAGAACTCCATCAGAATGCCAACTTTAGGTATATTTCTATTTTTATTTCACCAACTAAAACTTCATGTTTAACAAGAACTTAGTAGCTTTGACCCAGATCACATATGTGTGTGCATTAGTAAAAAATTTGTTAACTAAAACTTATGTAAATAAAATAAATTTAGAACTCAATTACTAGAGATCGCCTCTTAGACTTCATAAAATTCAAATTATGGATCAGTTTATGTAAATTGAGTGATATTCTAAGAAACAAGAATTACTTTAGGTACTGCTCAATAGTAAAGTTTGTTGTATGTTTCCTGTTACATGATAATTATTATGTCACCTTATATTAGGGGGAGTCTCTTCTCAATAATTTAATTTTTCCTACTTCAATTTTATTGCTTCCCTTTCATTTTGTTCATTTTCCTGTAGATTTTTAGGAGTATCCACAATGCCCTTTTCATTCTTACATATTTGATTCTGTAAGCTAACTAATGCATCAACAAAAGCTGCTGAATCACCAGTACTAAGGGCAGGGGTACTGATCACCTATTTACTCTGCACAACCTTCTAATTTTCCACATAACCAGTAACTTTGTCATTAGAAAGTGTCAGGTATAACCCCTTTCTCTTGTACCTGATCAGTACCAGTTAGGTGTAGTCATATTTCTATAGTTAACCTTAGTAAGGTTACCATGAAATTTTAGCCTACCTGTGCGAGCATCATGAATCTGCACTTCCTCAATACTACCCACCCCCTCTAAGACCACATCACAGGTTTTTTTAAATCCCTCTACATAACTATCTAAACCAACAATAAATACAAATAGAGCAACAGTCACAAAGTGTAATACCCTATACTCTTCTTAGCTCAGTTCAACTTATAGTGCATGTATAAGAGGTTTAGAACCTGAAAATTTCACTAAGTGTTGGGGACTTATTCTTATTTTTGGTCTCTTAACTTTGAGGATTTTTAAACTGACCTTCCCGACCCCGAGACGTAAGTTTTTTATTTAATTCATGTTTAGGGGTGTAAGGGGCATGTCTCAGAAAAGTTTTGGATTTTAAGACAAGGATTAGGTCGTGTTTGAATTTTGATTCCAGCAGCTTAATGCGATTGTGGAGCGTCACGGTGGTACAACGATGAAGCCTATATCGCATCGAGGTGATCCTTCAATCGGTGTTCTAGTTATGAAATTAATCCCCGAGGGGCAATCATGTCTTTTCCCCACTGACCAAATTCATAAAAACATTGGATTAAACTTTAGTTAGGGCATTATTTGCCTTAATTCTCCAAATTACTCTCAAATACAAACCCTCTCCCCCAAGTTCATCAAATTTAATCCCCATCCTTCTAAGAAAATGAAGAATTTGTGTTTCCCAATCCAAGAATATTCAAGAAAGCTTTCAGGATTGTGTTTTTCTTTCAAGCTTAAGGGTTCAGGTATGTGTGATGTTCATCTATGGTTTCATGTCACCATGGAGTTTAAGAATCCCTTTTTAAATGTTAAATTATGAGTTTTCCATGTTTTAGATGAATTATCTCCATGAACTTTTTGTTATTTTGATTTAAAGTTAATATTATAATTGTTTTAAAGTGGAATGGATTATAATATATTTTGGATGTTAAAGTTCCCATGTCATGTTCATGCAATTCAGGATAAATCCTCAAATTATGATTTTTGTCATGTAATCATGCTATCTCATCATGTTTAAAAGCATCCCCATGTTAAAACTTTAATCCCTATGTGTTTGATGAGATGCCAAAGAGAATGATTTTGTAGAATGATTTCCCCATTATGGTTTTTTCGAAGCTTTAACATGCCTTTGTTATTATTTACATTTAGTGTTGGGGTTTTTGAATACCCGATACTTAGCTATTTACATAGTCTCAGTACATTTAGAATGACTTTAGATATAATCTCAGTACATTCAAAATAATTTCAGATATACCATAAGCATTATTAGTTCAGTCAGTTATCATAGACAATTAAACTTAGAACTGTTCAGTAATCAGTGTCAGTTCAGTTGGGAGTAGGATTTAACACCAAGAAAATACATGGATGACGACTTTCCCGTTAGTTAGGCAGAGTCATTAATATCAGTCCCTGTATTCCAGAACTACGCACCCAACGTAGGATTTTAGAAGTCACCCATCAATTTAGGCTTGACTTCCTTTGAGGAGTCACCCATCAGTTTAAGCTTGACTTCTTCCCAGGGGTCACCCGTCAGTTTAGGCTTGACACCCTGGTCCTTCTGTACACCAGATTAGTGGATCCACACAGCCAGCATTAGTACCTATGGCATGGTACTGACACCCATTCAACTGGGGTTATAAGTTGGACCCCGATTAGCTTAGATTAGGGCATGTCGGTTAGATGATACATCCCATAATCTCAGTATAGTATTCAATATATTCTCAGTTCAATTTTGCGTGACCATAGCATTCATTTTATCAGTTATTTAGTTATTATATTTCAATATTTCAACTTACAGACTATTTCAGAACTTGTTATATGCTTGGTCATGCATTCTCAGATTTTATAGCTTTTCACGCATTTAAATTCAGTTATCTCTTACTATTCAGTCAGTCTTTACTTCATATATATAAACCCATGCATTCCAGCCTAACCTCATCTCATATACCAGTACATTCAAAGTGCTGATTACATATGTTTTCCTTTCGCTATGATGTTTAATATCATAGGTTCGGATGCTCAGTTTTCTGACCGCGCTTAGACAGTCCAGTTAGTTAGCAACAGCAGCAGTTGTGAGTTCTCATGTTTAGAGGACCTGTTATGTTATTTGAGTATTTTCATATTTTATTTCAGTTTGACCGTTTGGAGTTAGTTGGGGCATGTCCTATCAAATCTCTTTTCAGTCAGCTTAGAGGCTTTCAGACATTTCAAACAATCAGATGGTTTGTCAGTCTTATCAGTTAGATTTTCAGTATTTTCAGATAAGTTTCATACTTGTGGATTCAGTTGTATAATTTTAGTATTTAAAACCTTATGTCATTAGTAGTTCATTTCTACATATGTGTTTATATTATTTTATTCAGTGTTCACAGCAGGTACCAGCTCATGGGTTAGCTTGTGGCCACTTGTGGCCGTAAACTGCGATTAGAGGGTAGCCTCGAGTCATGACAAAACTTGGTATCATAGCCTAAGGTCTTATAGTGTCCTAGGGAGTTTGAAAGCTGCGTTAAGTAGAGTCTTCTAGATGGGTGTAAAGCGCGCCACATTTATGGACAAGAGGCTACAAGACATTTTAGGAAAAGTTTCCCTTCTTTCAGTGTTTATGTCGTGCGAAAGAGCATGAGCTCTATTTAAACTGCCTTTCTAATTCATTCTTCCTTCTATTTATAGAAAATACATCCTAGAAAGAATAACGAAAGAAGAAACGGAAATCAGCCCACACCTCCGCCTGTTTAGGAAGATCCCCTGAATGAGCATGTCTCTCAAGCTGAATTCAGAGCTGTATTCACCACTTTATCTCACTCAGTATCATATCAAAACAACCAGCAGGCTGCTTTTTTAGCCAATCTAGCAGCTAATATAGTTGCAGCTAGGATTCGGAACTTTACCCGAATAAACCTTTCTTTGTTTTTGAAATACAAGTCTAATAAGGATCCGCAGGAATTTATCGATATAGTTTAGAAAGTGACTGATATCATAGGTGTCACATTTAGTGAGAGTTCAAAATTGGCTGCTTACCAGTAGGATGTAGCTTACACCTGGTATAAGCAGTGAAAGGAGGATAGAGGTACAGATGTAGGGCCTGTAGAGTGGAAGAAGTTTACCACAACCTTTTTAGATAGATTTTTCCCTTTGGAGTTGAGGAAAGTAAAGGTGCTAGATTTTATTAATCTGAAGTAGGGTAGTATAAGTGTAAATGAGTATTCACTTAAGTTGACTCAGTTGGCAACATATGTTCCTTCAGTGGTGGCTGATAATAGGTCTAGAATGAGTAAGTTTATGTTTGGTATATTTGATAGTATGTTCAAAGAGTGTAGGACTTCCATATTGATTAAGGAGATTGGCATTTCTAGGCTCACAGTCCATGCTCAACAGATTGAGGAACAGAAACTTAAGAATGGAGAGAGGGAGAATAAGACGGCCAGAATAGGTAACTTTAATTTTTCTCAATCGAGGTTAAAGAGTGGTAATCATCCTCAGTTCTATCAAAAGTTTTTAGCCTCATCTCCATCTTCGGCTAGTGCGCCAGTGGCAAAGTTCAGAAATGATAATCAAGATAAGGCGCTAGGCTCTAAGTCCCAGGAAAGTGTAAACAGTGATTGCACTAACCCGCCTTGCCAGAAGTATGGTAGAAATTATCAAGGTGATTATAGAGGTGACAGTGATGTGTATTTTAGGTGTGGTAAGCTAGGCCACAGGATCTAGGTGTGTCAAGTTGTTGCTCAGAGGGGAAGAGAATTTTGCCAACAAGGCCAGTCTAATCTGTCATTAGCTCTAGCAGGTCACCCAACTCAGCAGGGCGCCACTGCCAGTGCTACCGGTGGTCAGTGCCAAAATAGACTGTATGCACTTCAGTCCCGACAGGATCATGAAAGTTCTCCTAATGTGGTTATGGGTACGTTACAAGTTTTTCACCTTCAACCAACTTCAGGGTGCCAGTTACTTCTCTAAGATAGACCTCAGATCCGGCTATCATTAGCTCAGAGTCAGAGAATGTGACATTATGAAAACAACTTTTAGAACTTGGTATGGTCACTTTAAATTTCTATTTATATGTTTTGGAATCACGAATGCCCCAACAGCTTTCATGGACTTGATGAATAGAGTGTTCAAGGAGTATTTGGATACATTTGTCATAATCTTTATTGATGATATTCTTGTCTACTCCCATAGTGAAAATAATCATGCAGGCCATCTCAAAATTATATTGCAGACTCTTAGAGCCCATCAGTTATTCGCCAATTTCAGTAAGTGCGAGTTTTGGCTAAGATCAGTTACTTTCCTTAGCCATATTATTTTTGGTGATGACATTAGAGTTGACCCTCAAAAGATTGAAGAAGTGAGAACTAGCCTAGACCTATCTCTCTATCAGATATGAAGAGTTTCTTGGGTTTAGCTATCTATTATAGACGGTTTGCTGAAGGGTTCTCGTCAATCGCATCCCCTATGTCTCAATTGACTCAGAAGAAATTCAAGTTTTAGTGGTCAGATTCTTATGAAAAGAGTTTTCAAGAGTTGAAGACTCGACTCACCTCAACCCCAGTTTTGACCTTGTCGGATGGTTCAGATGAGTTTGTTGTTTACTGTGATAATTCCAGAGTTGGCCTTAGTTATGTGCTAATGCAGAGAGGTAATATCATAGCCTATGCCTCTACACAACTTAAACCCCATGAAAAGAATTACCCTAACCATGATCTTGAGTTAGCAGCTATTGTATTCACCTTGAAAATTTAGAGGGATTATCTTTGTTGGGTTTATGTTGATGTGTTCACTAATTATAGGAATTTACAGTATGTGTTCTCACAGAAAGATTTAAATCTTCATCAGAAAAAGTGGACAAAATTATTGAAAGTTTATGATATGAGTGTGTTGTATCATCTGGACAAGGCCAATGTAGTGGCAGATGCCCTTAGTTGATTGTCTATGGGTAGTGTTTCTCATGTTGAGAATGATAAGAAGAAGTTAGTTTAGGAGGTTCATCAGCTTTCTAGATTAGGTGTTTGGTTGGTGGATTCAGCTGAGGGTAATGTATGCGTTTAGAATAGTTCAGAATCATCTTTGGTTGTCGAAGTGAAATAAAAGTAAGATAGAGATCCCGGTTTAGTTAAGTTAAAGGAATCAGTTAGAGATCAGAAAGTAGAGGTTTTCTCTCAAAGGGGAGATGGTGTGTTGCGATGTCAAGATAGACTAGGTGTGTCGTGTGTAGATGGTTTGAGACAACAAATCCTTGTAGAAGTGCATGGTGAGCATTACTTTATTCACCCAGAAGCCACTAAGATATAACGTGATTTGCGAGAAATATATTAGTGAAGCGGTATGAAGAGGGATATTATAGAGCTTGTAGCTAAGTTTCCTAATTGTCAGTAGGTTAAAGTTGAGCACCAGAGGCCTAGTGGCACAATGCAGGAGTTTAAAATTCCCACTTGGAAGTGAGAAGAGGTGAACATGGATTTTGTGACAGAGTTGCCACATTCGCATCGTCAACATGATTCAATATGGGTTATTATAGATAGAATGACCAAATCAACCTATTTCTTGCCAGTTCATACTTTCTATACAGTCGAGGATCACGTCAAGATATATATTAGAGAGTTGGTTAGGTTGCATGGAGTCCCGATGTCTATCATTTTAGATAGAGGTACTCAGTTTACCTCTCACTTTTGGAAAGATTTTCAGAAGGGTCTTGGTACCCAAGTTCACCTTAGTATAACTTTTCGTCCTCAGGCAGATAGGACTATTCAAACTCTAGTAGATATGTTGAGGGAATGTGTTCTTGATTTCAAAAGAAGGTGGGATGATCACTTACCCTTGATCGAGTTTGCCTACAATAATAGTTATCACTCTAGTGTTCAGATGGCTCTGTTTGGGGCTCTTTATGAGAGGAGATCTAGATCTCCTATTAGTTGGTTTGAGGCAGGTGAGATAGCTTTAATAAGGCCTGATTTATTGTTTGATGTAATGGAGAAAGTTCAGCTAATCAAAGAGAGGCTCAAGACAGCCTAAAGCCGTCAGAAATCCTATGCAGATGTGCATAGGAGATATCTTGAGTTTGCAGTTGGGGATTTGGTGTATTTAAAAATATTTCCCATGAAGGGTGTGAAGAGGTTCGTTAAGAAGGGGATGCTTAGTCCCCGATATGTTGGCCCTTATAGAATCTTGAGCTGTTTTAAAAAGGTAGCTTACGAGCTTGAGTTTCCTGCAGATTTGACATCAGTGCATCCAGTGTTCTATGTATCTTTGTTAAAAAAGTATATTGGTGACCCAGCTGTTATAGTTCCGCTAGAAAGCACTGATGTTCAGGATAGACTTTCTTATGAAGAAATCCCAATTAAAATCCTTGATCGTCAGGTTCTTATACTGAGGAACAAAGAAGTTCCCTTGGTCAAAGTTCTTTGGCGAAATCAGTCCGTTTAGGGAGCCACTTGGGAGGCAGAAGCGGATATGCGTACCAAGTACCCTTATCTTTTCTCCGTAAATTTAGACTCAGCTTAAGGTAACAGTTTTTCTTAGATTGACTTTTTCCATTCTCAGTCCCAGCTATATAATTATTTCTTATGTCTTTGCATGCATTCACGAATTCAGTTCAGTCAGGTATCATGTTTTAAGATTAGTCATGTAATCATGTCATCAGATATGCATAATCAGTATGTAATCTTAGTTCCTCAACATTCTCATCTTAATCATCTCATTCGAGGATGAATGTTCCCAATCGAGAGATATTGTAGTACCCCGTACTTTTCTTAGCTCAGTTCAGCTCATAGTGCATGCATAAGAGGCTTAGAACCTGAAAATTTCACTAAGTGTTGGGGACTTAGTCTTATTTTTGGTCTCTTAACTTTGAGATTTTTTAAACCGACCTTTCTGACCCCGAGATGTAAGTTTTTGAGTTAATTTATGTTTAGGGGTGTAGGGGGCATGTCTCGGGGAAGTTTTGGATTTTAGGACGAGGATTAGGTCGTGTTTGAATTTTGATTCCAACAGCTCAACGCGATTGTGGAGCGTCAGTGTGGTATAGCGATGAGGCCTATACCGCATCGAGGTGATCCTTCAATCAGTGTTCTAGTTATGAATTTAATCCCTGAGGGGCAATAATATCTTTTCCCCACCGACCCAATTTATAAAAACATGGGATTAAACTTTAGTTAGGGCATTATTTGCCCTAATTCTCCAAATTAGTCTCAAATACAAACCCCCTCCTTCCCCAAGTTCATCAAATGCAATCCCCTTCCTTGTAAGAAAATGAAGAATTTGTGTTTCCCAATCCAAGAACATTTAAGAAAGTTTTCAAGATTGTGTTTTTCTTTCAAGCTTAAGGGTTAAGGTGTGTGTGATGTTCATCTATGGTTTCCTTTCACCATGGAGTCCAAGAATCCTTTTTTAAATGTTAAATTATGAGTTTTCCATGTTTTAGATGAATTATCTCTATGAATTTCTTCTTATTTTGATTTAAAGTTAATATTATAACTGTTTTCAAGTGGACTGGATTATAATATATTTTGGATGTAGAAGTTTCCATGTCATGTTCAAGCAATTCAGGATAAATCCTCAAATTATGGTTTTTATCATGTAATCATGCTATCTCATCATGTTTAAAAGCATCCCCATGTTAAAGCTTTAATCCCCATGTGTTTGATGAGATGCTAAAAAAATGATTTTGTAGAATGATTTCCCCATTATGTTTTTTTCAAACCTTTTACATGCCTTTATTGTTATTTACATTCAGTGTTGGGGGTTATGAATACCCAATACTTAGTTGTTTACATAGTCTCAGTACATTCAGAATGATTTTAGATATATCATGAGCACTATCAATTCAGTCAGTTATCATAGACAGTTAAACTTAGAACAGTTCAGTAATCAGTGTCAGTTCAGTTGGGAGTAGGATTTAGCACCAAGAGAATGTAGGAATGACGTCTTTCCCGTCAATTAGGCAGAGGCATTTGTAATAGTCTCTGTATTCCAGAACTACGTAGCCAATGTAGGATATGATGAGTCATCCATCAGTTTACACTTAACTTCCTCCGAGGAGTCACCCGTCAGTTTAAGTTTGACTTTCTCCTAGGGGTCACCTGTCATTTTAGGCTTGACACCCTGGTCATTAAGTAGACCAAATTAGTGAATCCATACAACCAACATTAGTATTCGTGGCACGTTACTAACATCCATCCAACTGGGGTTACAGGTTGGACCCCGATTAGCTCAGGTTGGGGAATGTCGGTTAGATGATACCTCCCACAGTCTCAGTACAATATTCAGTATATTCTCAGTTTAGTTTTGCTTGACCATAACATTCATTTTATTAGTTATCCGATTTTAATATTTTTGTTTACAAACTATTTCCAAACTTGTTATATGCTTGGTCATGTATTCTCAGATTTTATAGCTTTTCACACATTTACATTCAGTTATCTCATGCTATTCAGTCAGTTTTTACATCATGTATCATGCATTCCAACCTAACCATATCTCATATACCAGTACATTCAAAGTGCTAATCGCATACATTTTTCTTGCGCTATGATGTTTAATATCATAGGTTCGAATGCTCAGTTTCCTGACCGCGCTTAGACAGTCCAGCTAGTCAGCAGCACCAGGAGTGGTGAGTCCTCATGTTTTGAGGACCTGTTATGTTATTTCAGTCTTTTTGTAAGTTAGACAGTTTGGAGTTAGTTGGGGCCTATCCATCAACTCTCTTTTTAGTCAGTTTAGAGGCTTTCATACATTTCAGACAGTCAGATAGTTTGATCATTGTTGTCCCTATTGCTTTGCATTTGATCATTACTGCCTTTGGCTGCTTCTTCGGTTCCTTTCTTCTTCTTTTTTTAAATTAATCATCCCTCTTTTTGATGGTATAATGCATGACATTGTCTTTAATAATACCCAAAGGTTCTTCAATTTTCTCCACATGTTTTGGGCAGCCTTACTTTCCATAATTAGATGTTTAATAAATTCTAATTGTGGCTTAGAGCAATAGTAGCATGTAGAGTCATTTTGATTGCCAAAATCTATAAGCATCATCATCAATCCTAATTTTCTTCTTTTTTCCATAGGCATAAAATTGAGAGTTTAATGAAGACTAATTGCAAGCTCAACAATTTATTGGTACTTTTGGGAGAAATCTCTATATATCTATCTTAGTTTAGGATAGGAGTAATATTTAGTACTATATTTTAGTTAGATTTTCTTTGTTATTGGACTTGGTTTACTTTGATTTGCCCTATAAGGTGATATTACCTCAATACAATTTTAGTTTTCTTAATTTGTATGATTGAGCCTTTCTACTTCTCCGGAGATAGTGGTATGGACTACGTACATCTTACCCCCCAGACCTCACTATGTAGGAATATACTGGGTTTATTGTTGTTGTTGTTGTTGTTGTTGTTGTTGTTAATTTGTATGATTGTGGGTGATTTTATCATTATCTGTCATGTTTTATAATTTTATTTCAATTTATTCAATTCTAATTTAAAAAATAATATCAACATTATCTTGTAATTAGTGATAAAAGATTTTATTATCAAAGGTAACTTTTAGCAAAAATTAAATTAGACTTTTAAGACAAATATTTTCATCACAAAATAAACTGTTTCATCATAAGTTTGATTATATTTAGTGACAAATGTATTTATCTTAAATCTTTCTTTTTATTTGATACAAATTAAGTTTGTATTTCGTGACAATAGTAACTGTCGGTAATCATAAAATTTAGTGACAATTCTCTATCAAAAAAAAAATATTTTTAGTGACAAAATAGTAGATTTAACTGCAAAATTATTTACCTTTATAATAATAATAATAATAATAATAATAATAATAATAATTATTATTATTATTATTATTATTATTATTATTATTATTTTGTCACTACTTCATACATTTAATGACAAAAATATTTGTTGTATATAAAAAGTTGTCATTAGTGACGAAAATATATTTGTTCTACCACAAAATATATATTAGAGACAATTGGGGTTGTTGCTATTGAACTAAATAATTAGGAACGAAGAACTTTTATCGGTATTAATGACTTTTTAGTGACAAAAGCATATCATCAACTATAAAAAAATTATATTTTTATGACCAACAAACTTGTCATAAATGTTACACATTTGGGGATGATTCTTTTTTTGTAGCTAATTTAATCTTTTTAGTGACGAAGCACTGAATCGTCTTTGTATACTTTTAGCGACCCACTTTTGAAGACGATTGATTGACAAAATATTTTTCATCACGCTAAATCTTTTGTGACAAAATAAGACTTATCATGAATTATATTTATTCAATACACTCTCGTCAATATAAATGTATTTTAAAAAAAAATCAGTTGAGAACAATACAAGATATGTTTTTTTTTAAAAAAAAGAACTTGTATTAGATTGGCATACAAATCTAAACCAAATAAAATAAATACGAAAAATATAAACGGGATAATAAATTAAGAATAAATGGAAAACAAAAGTACAATTTATTTTAATTTATTGGAATCATAATGGAGATAAGTAAATTTGATTTTTAAAAAAAAATTTTAGTAGAGTTTCAATAAAAAACAAAAAATATGTGTGCATTCTCTTATTATATAAGGTTGAGTTGGGACTGAAGCAGCTTTCCGTCGACATATCGGCTTTAACTGCTTGCTCTGTCATTTTACTATATCACCCCTAATTAATTATTATAAGTTATTATTTACATATTAAAAAATTAATAATATTTCATAAGAAAATAAAATAGACATTTATGACATGTCTGCTTCAGCTGCTTTAATCATAATTTTACTAAATTCCAACCTAATTATTTATAAGTCATCTAAATATTAAAAAATATATATTTAATAAAAAAAGTAAAATAGATATAAAATGATGAGTTAACTTTTGATGTTTTAAATTAACTTTACGTCTTATATGATGCCCGCTTAGTTTTTTTCACAAGTATTTTTTATAGTACTTTTGTTATATCACTTAATTAGTTGTTGTGAGCCATTTAAGACATGTTTACTTAGTTGCTTTAATCGTGATTAAACTATATCACCTCTAATTAATTATTATGGTCTAAGCATTATATCACTTAAATTGGAATGGAGAAAATGGCCAAAAGCTCCCCAAACCTTCACCCCAAATTCCAACTACACACTTATACCTTGTGGGGGTCCTATGACCCCCCTAAACTATTTTAAAGTGGAATTATTAACCCTCCGAAAGCTGACATGGCAAGAGAGTGTGTTTCACTCCCTTTAAAGAGAGTGAGAACGAAAATTATTTATTAAAAATTTATTTTAAATATTTTTTATATAAATATTTTTAATTATTACTTTTTTCTTATTCATTCTCTTGTCTTCTTCTCCTCTTTCTCAAAATAAAAAATTCAAGAACTCATTAATGGAGTTTCTTCATCACCAATTTTATTTTCTCTTCTTTCTTGAACTCATTAATGGCGAGGACTCATTAATGATGTTTTTTGATAATTTGGAAGAGGTTGTGATCAAGCTTCTGTTTGACTAACTGAATTCATGCCACTGCCAACACTGAAGCCTATTGGTTCCATTTACAATTCCACAAATTTGGGGAATTCCCAGAATCAAGATTTGTGAGCAATGGACCAACATAAATCCTTTTGTAAGTCAAGTCAGTGCCATTGTTTGAGAACCTCCAACACACCATGACTGAAGGGTCAGATGAGGTTAACCCGCAAAGAAAACCATTTCCACCCACGATCCCACTGAAGGAAACAGAAGGATTCAAAGGGATTTGAATTCCCTGAGGAATGAGGAAAGCTAGTACAACTGAGGGATGATTCTCGAGGAGGTGAAGAAGAGGAAATCAAAGCACAAACCAATGTGTGATTAGAAATTCTAGAAATAGCAAGAGTGGAAAGTGAAGAAATGGGTGGAAAATAAAGGGAAATGAAAACTGAAGAAAAGAACAGGTGAGATTTTTAAGAAAAAATGGCCATAGAAGTGGTGCAATGGAAGAGAAAAGGAAATAATAAAATTAAATAATTAATTTTTAGAATAAAAAAAGATAAAAATGATGTGGCATAACGTGGAAGCGCGTGCAGGTCACTACTTGAAATAAAATCTGGGTATGAGCTTTTAGACGGGTATATATTTAATTTTTAAAATGTTCAGGAGGGGTCATAAGACCCCTGCAAAGTACAAGTGTGTGGTTGGGATTTGGGGTAAAGGTTTTGGGGGGGGGGGGGGGGGACTTTTGGCCATTTTCTCAATTGGAATATAAAGAAAAGTTTTATAAATTACGATAATTAAAAACTTAGATTATTTAAAAAATATAATTGACTATTAATGCCACAAAATTTTGGACAAGAAGAGTAACATATATTATTTAAAAATTATATAAAATATATTATAAATTAAAATAGTTAACAACTTAAAATATCTAAGGAAAATTAATCTATAATATATTTCAAAAAAATACGTAAAAAATATTATAAATCACAATAATTAAAAACTTAAAAATTTAAAAGATATAAAATATTTTATTGACTTTTGAAATTATTTCAATGTCACTTAAATTGGAATAGAAGAAAAGTATTATAAATCATAATAATTAAAAACTTAAATTATTTTTAAAATATAATTGACTATCAACGCCACAAAAATTTGAATAAGGAGCTTAACATATATTATTTGAAAACTAAATAAAAAATATTATACATTACAATAGTTAAAAGCTTAGAATATCTGAAAACATATTAAAAGTATGATTGATTATCTAAATTCTATTTGTGTCGCATAAATTGAGACCAAAATGAGTTAGTTGGGCTACTGAAGCAGGCTGCTCTCCGTCAACATGCGTACTTCAGTTGCTTGCTCCGTTATTTTACTATGTCATCCCTAATTAATTATTATAAGTTAGTCATACATTAAAATTAATAATATTTAATAAAAAGAGTAAAATATATATGTATAACATGCCTGCTTCAGCTGCTTCAATCATAATTTTACTAAATACCATCCTAATTAATTATTATAAGTCATCTAAATATTAAAAAAATATATATAGTAAAAAATGTAAAATAAATATTAAATGATAAGTTTACTCTTGATGTTTTTAATTAATTTCATGTCTTATATGAGTCCCACTTAATTTTTTTGACAAGATTTTTTTATAGTAATATTGTTATATCACTTTTAATTAGTTGTTGTGAGTCATTTAAGACATGTTTGCTTTGCTGCTTCAATTATGTTTTGTTTTGTTTAATATGCGCTTTTATTAATAATAATAAAAAAAAACCCAAGTCCACAAAATAATACAATCCTGTCGTGTAATACCCCGAGTTTTCATGTCATAAACCTATTATCTTTTGCTCACGAAATTAGATCCAGCCTAAAGTAATGGTTACTCATAAGTTGACGCTCTCGTTTCTATCTCAGCCATATAGCTATTTTCATGAAAATTCATTCTCTCGTAGCTCAGTTCAGTAACTCATTATGTTTAAGATTCAGTTATTCAGTTTATTTCAGTTGTGCATGATAGCTTATAGCTTTAGATTCCTCAGTTTTTTCAGCTTATCTTGCCATATTCAAGGACGAATGTTTCCAACGGGGAGATATTGTAACACCCCGTAGTTTTCCCAACTTCAATTAGTTCCTTGAAAATTAAGAAATAGCTTCCAAAATGAAGATTAATTATTTCATATGAAATTTTCCAGATTTAGACCTTCCATTGTGTGGGAAATTGAATAAGCTTTCCATCAATATCAAATTCTCCCAAATTTGATTCTCGGTTGAGGAGTTAGAGCATTTTTAAGTTGACAGTGTCCCACCTGAGCAACCACCACGTCGCGGTGAAGGACAATTTCATAATTGTCAATTCCAGTGGACCTCCTGATATTGGAGCATCACGGAGAGGTCCATATTTCCAATTGTTGATTTCCAGTGGCACAACGCGATAACACCGCGCCGCGCCAGAGTGCAAATTCACACTCGTCCTTTTCTAGAAGCTTAACGCGATTTCACCGCGTCGCGGTGAAGGTGTAATTGCCGTACTCTTGATCCATAATTTGAATTCTTATGTCATAACTTTAATCCCAAGTATGTGAAGTTCTTATTAGGTGAATAATATTCATAGAAGTCACTTAGAGCCAAGTGGAGCTAAGAGCATTAGATTCATTCAAAGTTTGGTGTCCAATTCTATAAGGGTCAACTTTGAAAGTGTATAACTTTTGATGTATATATAATCTTCTAGATCAAGACCCACCAAATTGTATATAATTGAATTAGCTTTCCAACGATACCAATTTTGTCTTAATCCAACACCCGAGCGAAAAGTTATAGCCATTTTTGTGTGAGGCAGTAAGCTGCCGCGATGGTGCCGCATCGCGGCGAAGAGCAAAATCGGGACACGAATTACAAATTTCTGCTTTAAATTAATGAGGGGCAATGGGGTCTTTTTCCCGTCAATCCAAGTCGTAATATAGCAATGTATAGCCGCCATTGGGGTATTATTTTGCCCACATTATCCTACTTTACTCCCAAGAACAAACCCTAATCAATTCTCTTCAAGATTCATCCATTCCATCACTTTCTATTCAAGAACACAATCAAGAATTAAGTTTTCTATTTTAAGAAGTTCAAGAAAATCATTCAAGAACATTCCCAAGAACATCAATTGAGTTATCTTCTTCAAGAAACAATATTAAAGAACACAAATAGGAATTCAAGTCAAACTTATTCATCAATTCTCTTTCAAAAGAAAATCCTAAAGCTCAAACTTACTCTCCAAGAAATCCAATTTTTGTCATCAATTCTCCAAGATAGTTCAAGATTTAGAATTTTCAACTCAAGAACTCTAAGAACTCATCTTCAAAAGCATCATAGGAATTCAAAATTCAAGCTTTCTCATCTAAGATCATCAATTAAGGTATGTGGGAGGTTTTTCAACAAGGATAATCCTTTCATCCTTGTACCCAAAACTTATTTTAATTACAAATTTACTGAATTTTATGTGATTTTCCATGAAATTAAAGTTAGGTTTTACACCTAATATTGCTATTTATGAGATTATGAGATTTCAAGGAATTTAGAAGTTGAATTGCATGTCTATGTTCATATTTTCATGCATATTGCAAAAATTTCCAGATTTTAAGTTGATTTATAAATGTTTACATTATCAAGCATGAATATTATGATGTTTTAACACGAGTTTGATGCATGAGTCATTATGTCCTAATTAAAGGTTGTTATTTCAAGATTGATTGTGCTATGAGCACTTTATGACTAGACTCTTTTCAGATTATTGATAAATATTTGACCTTTTGGTCTCAAGAATAGATATGAAATCCACTTTACAGATTCAGATTACAGATTTAGCTTTACAGATATACAGTTGGTGTTCATTATAAACCATTATACCATTTTAGAAGTTGATTTCCATCAGAATGAGCATACATATTTAGATGGAGTAGTATTTAGCACCGAGATGGGTGCGTTACTATGGTTTCATACCCCAGAACTACGTGCCAACATAGGATTTAGATTGTTCCCACTTCTACATGGATGATAGATATGTGATCACTTAGATAGGTTATACTCCCTGGCAAGAGTATGACTCCTCTCCCCAACGTGAGGATTTCTCCTTAGGGGGACAAGAACATTGGACTCCATGAATGCTCACATGGTTTATGTCAATTAGAAGAATCTCTCATGTAGAATAAGTTTTCAGATTTCTAAACCCTTAAGATAAAGTATTTTCTCTAATAGAAAAGAATAACAGAAAAGCTTTTAGAAAACTATGTGTAAAGGCTCACAAATTTATTTGGACTATGCTTTCTAGAAAGACTTTAGCTATGGTTTTCAACTTTCAGATCCCAGATTTAAGAGTGAGTCCTTTCTACACTTAGACAGTATGATTTAATGAGAGAATACAAGTACAACTTTAGAACTAAATGTTATGGCTCACGAGATTTATAAAGTATGTTTTACTCCTTATTGCTACGTATTTCAGTATTTCAGATATTCCAGCTTATGTGAGTCATTTACATTTAACATGCATTATTTTATAAATTATGATGATGAGATGATGTTTTACTTATGCATTTCACCCCCATATACTCAGTACATCCTCAAAGTACTGATCCACATATATGTCTATGTGCTATATTGTCTCATAATATAGGTATAAGTTGTATCACGCATCCCATATTTAGATAGTTGTAGATTCCAGCCAACAGATGATGAGTCCTCCTACTTCGGGGACTTTAGTTAGATGTTATTTATGTACTTTACTTTCTTACTCCTATGTATTGATTAGTTGTAGTTAGAGTCGCGCCCCAGCTATCTATAGTCAGTATAGTAGAGGCTTCACAGATGTCAGTTAGAGTCAGTTTTGTAATTCCAGTCCCTTTTTTCAGACTTTATCAGAATGTAAAATTGTATCAGTATTATATTTTCACGGATTCCATCATTATTATGTTTCTGCGCAGTAAACTCAGTCAGTTTATACATATTTAATCAGTTGCTTAATAGTATGCCAGTTCGTGGGTTGGCTTGGGATCACTTGTGGTCCTAAGTACCGTGTGACATCTTGGAATAGATTTTTGGGGCATTACATGTCAGGTCAAACTGACCCAACCCAACATGTAGCAAATAAAAAGAAACAAGTAGGGTTTCTAAAAAAAAGGAGCAAAGACCACTCATTTCATTCTCTCCACTCTCCGTCGCTGTTCCATGGCTTTCTTTGGCAATGCATAATTTGAGCTGCTACTGCTTTGGATCATCAATACCATCCCCTGGTGTTGCTGGTATCCTTAGTCTCCTAGCTTGCAAGAGTAAGCTTTCTTACTTTTCTTACTTTTTGCCTTACTGTTTCTTGAAGATACTGTTGACCATCTCCTCGTTTCAGCTGATAATCCAGTGTGAAGGTAAAATCTACCATTTTTTGTGCTAATAAGACAAGTTCAGACTACTAAGAATTAATAAATCCATCTGGTAAGCATCTCTTCTTAATGTGTTCAGTTCCACCTTCTTAGCTTTCATATAACTTGTTCCTCCATAGATAGTTGACAAAGGGAGAGATATTGTAAGGTGCTCGGATCCACTGGCAACTTGTAGATGTCAATTTCCTCAGTTGCGCTTCATGAAGATCTGACCTCCGGACCCCCTGATCTACTGAGAGGCTGTTTTTGCACCTATAATTAACTATTATGGTCTAAGCATTATGCCACTTAAATTGAAATATAAATAAAATTTTCATAAATTACAATAACTAAAAACTTAGATTATTTTAAAAATGTAATTAACTATCAATACCACAAAATTTTGGACAAGGAGAGTAACATATATTATTTGAAATTATATAAAAAGTATTATAAATTATAATAGTTAACATCTTAAAATATCTAAGAAAATAATTTGTTATATATTTCAAAAAAATACATAAAATATTATAAATCACAATAATTAACAACTTAAAAAATTTAAAAGATATAAAATATTGGACTGACTCTCGAAATTAACTGAATGCCACTTAAATTGGAATAGAAGAAAAGTATTATAAATTACAATAATTATAAACTTAAATTATTTTAAAAATATAATTGACTATCAACGCCACAAAAGTTTGGACAAGGAGAGTAACATATAATATTTGAAAATTAAAAAAAATTATAAATTATAATAGTTAACAACTTAAAATATCTAAAAACATATTAAAAGTATGATTGATTATCTAATTCTATTTGTGTCGCATATATTGAGACCAAAAAATAATATATACTGGGCCCGTCTTATCTGAAAAACAGTAATATAGTTCATCGGATTTTGTTTTTCACACTCTTTATTAATTTATACATTTGTAGTGTTTAATTTTGATTGTGAATTAAATTTTTGAAATAAAATTATATATTTGAATTATAAATCATGATTATTGATAATTTAAAATATTTTATGAATATATGCAAAAATTACTTTAAAAATAAATTTATTTAAATTTTAAAATTCAAAAGATGTCACATTAATTGATATGATTATTATTATAATATTAATTTAGAATAGATGTTGGGCCCGTGATTTGCACGGGATTCTTCTCACTAGTATATAATTAAGTGAAGAGTTAATACATTCAAATCTGCATCATATGATTTCAAGTTTGTTAAAATTAGCAGCTTACTTTTACGGATGATCATTCAACTTTGGATTTATTATATATTGTATAATAATTTATTTTATTATAAAAAAGTCATTTATTTTTTAAGATTATCTCATAAAGATCACTCTTTTATCTTTTGTCACATAAAAGTCATGTAACTTCAAAGTTAATCAAAAAAAAAAAATATTTTTCTATTTTTTATAACATAAAAGTCACGTAACTTTACAAATATTTTTCTAGTTTTTATAATATAAAAATTATTCAACTTTAAAATTTACCATACAAAAATTAAAGATCAATCTATTTAAAAGGTAAAATGCATGATTTTATGGAGAGAGAGAGCATCCTTAAATGTATCCAATGCAAACTTGAATGAACTCAATTAGAGGTTTCTTGATTAAAAAGAAAAGAAAGGAAAAGGAAGGAAGATATGATTTTCACTAAAGTGACATTTACTTTGAAAAGGAGGGAGCATCAGTATTATTAGGAGAAAGTACGTAAAGTCACCACTGAATTTGTTTCGAATTTACAAAAGATACTAAGAATTACGTGTGTCTAATTACCCCATTGAACAATTCTGTAATGGCCTTATTTGTGAAGCTTTAATTTCTATGTATTTTTACCATTTTGTGCCTTTTCGTAGTTGCTACATATTGATTTTAGGGTGTAGAGATGGTTGGCATGGTTCTCGATGCAGTTAGAAATGATTTGGGTGAGTTTGTGATTTTTAGAGGCTTTTAAAGCTATATAGTTGACTTCTATCAATATTTATTGTTATGACTGTTTCAATGATAATTTTGACAGTTTCATTAGGTTTGAAATGTTGAATTTGAGCTACTAGAGGAGTTGATTCAAGTTTGGAGTCTTTTTTTTTCATTTTGATCTTTCGTTTAGAAAATAGTGAAAAAGGGGTGCAGGGCTTAATATATCAAAAAAAATATTTTTTTTCAAAAATAAGACATCGCCATTAAGTTTAATACATTAAAAATAACCTGGTAGCATATATGATTTGTCTCTATGGGGTCCGATCAAATCCCGAGGGCCTGTTTAGAGCTTGGTAGGCTTGCACCAAGATCAACATTTGTTGATATCTGGTGCAGCTGCTTAAGCGACCAAGGTTCTCTTAAGTAGCAGTTGATTTAGTAGCCCAAGATCTCTTAAGTGGTAGTCTCTTTAGTGGCCAGGCATCGGTTAAGCGGTAGCCGCTTTAGTGGTCAAGTATATAACCCCATTTTTTATTTTTTCACTATTTTTGGACTTTGAGCTTCGAGTTTGGGCGATTCTTAGGATTTTCTCACCATTATTACCTATATAAACTCCTAAATCATATATTCATTATTTTTCATTGATTACATCTTCAAAAACACCTTTTAATCATAATTTTAAAATGGAATTTTGAGATTTTTATTGGTAAAGCTTAAAAATAGTTTTTCTACGATTTGAAACTCATTTTTGCATGGGTTTTTAACTATAGACTCTTATAACCTTGGATGATGTATTTCTAAAATAAAATTTTAGTTTACTCCTTTCATTTTCGAATTCATTTTGAATCTGGCTTAAATATGGGCATTATTAGCTTTTTTCAATGTGTAGATTCCATATTTGAATATTTTAGTTGATTTTGAGATTGTTTGAAAGGAAAAAGCTTACACTACTTTAGGCTTGGATTCCATCGCGTTAAGGTAGGTTATGCCTTAACTTCTTTTAGATCGAGCTAGGTATTTAATAAATACGTCAAGTATGCTATGAGTTCGGAAAAATAACTATGGAGTTCATATTCAAGACTATTATTACTGTTGTGCGCCTGTTTGGGGGCTTGTATTATGTTTTTATTGACTTGTGATATCTGATATTGTGTGTTTCCCATGTGGAGGTTTTATTTGACATCATTGTCCTTATTCAACAACAACAACAACATACTCAGTGTATTCCCACATCGTGGAGTCTAGGGAAGGTAGAGTATGCGCAGACCATACCACTACCTCATGTAAAGTAGAGAGGCTATTTTTGATGGACCCCCGGTTGAGGATCAAAAACAGTATAACAAACACAAAACATAAATGCATATAAACTAATACAGTATACAAAATAATAACATTGCTAACTAACACAAGAAACAATACAACCACAAGATAATACTATAAACTATTTATTAAAAATCATAAACATCACTCAAAAACCACGAACAAGAAACTTCAGACACAAACAAAGTACTCTCCCCTACTTTTACCGACGCACTCCTACCCCCTCTCCATCTATACTAATCCGCATCCTCCACACTTTCCTATCAAGGTTCATGTCATTCATAAGCTGTAAATGCTCCATATCATGCCTAATCATCTCCTTCCAATATTTTTTTGGCCTACCTCTACCCCGCCAAAACCATCCATAGCCAGTGTCTCACACCTCCGAACTGGAGCATCTGAGACCCTTCTCATCACGTGATCATACCAATGTAACCTCACTTCTCTCATCTTGTCTTCCACCGAAGCCACTCCTACTTTCTCCTGAATAATCTCATTGCTCGTTTTATCTTTCCTGGTAAGGCCACACATCCATCGCAACATTCTTATCTCCGCTACCTTCAACTTTTAAATATGGGAGTTCTTAACTGGCCAACACTCCTCTTTATACAACATAGCTGGTCGAACTGTCACTCTATAAAACTTATCTTTATGCCTTTTTAAGCATTAGTTGCATTTAACATGATAGAAATTCCTGAGTTAGGGGTTGATATGATATTAATGATGTCTTACATGTATAATTATTCTGATGGTGCCTAATTAGAGTTGATAATGATGAATTCTGGACATATTGAGTTGATTTTATGCTCAGATACATATATACATGTTGAATTGATTGGATATCTTCATACTGAGTTGATTGTGAGACTTACGTCCTTATTTCATACATATACATTTATGAGATACTAGTACCATTGAGGAATACTGTTTTTGAAAGAAAATGAGACATTTTTATAAAAACTCTCTTCATGAACACGAACCAGAGAGGTGGGTAGATTTGAGACATAAGATATAGTATATGGGTGTGAGCCCCCTGCAGATCCTACCTGGGATTCATGAGCTCAATAAATATATATAGAAAGTCATGTGATGACTTTCACCATTCATCCCCTACTTATTTTTTTACATTGCATTGCATACATATCATTCAAGATGCCTATAGTTTCTCCTTAATTGTGTTTGGTTTCATATAGTTGTTTTGTGTATTTGTAATTATATTATTTTTAGTATTTATATTAGAATTGTTAGTGGAGATGGTGTGAGCTACCATTTGGGAATTTTTTACTTGTAGGAGACGTTATCATAGTGTTATTTTACTTATATTATTTTTTGCTTTGCTCATTGACCTATGATACCTACTGAGTACAAGTGGATTATCTTCACCCCTACTGTGCCCTTTCGGTGTAGATTCAAACACGAGCATAGAACACAATAGTTGATTTTGTGCTTATCTGAGTGATGATCAAGGTACTAGCATGCTCTAAGGCTTTCAGAGCTAGCTCCGTACCTCCTTTTACCTGTTTTAGATGTGTTTACTTGTTCTCAGATATAGATATTCATATTTTCAGTATTTCTAAGTTTTGATTAAATTCTCTACACTTATGACAACAAATTTCAGGGATTTCATGTTATTTTTTTCAGATTTTTGCTTTATTCATATTTTTGAGTTAGCCGGATTTCATTCTAGAAGCCTTGTCTATTTATTATTGATTTTTTATGTGAATTTCTTTCCTTTTTAGGTAGTTGACTTATATCAAGGCTGGACTACGCTAAGTGCTATCATGATTCTATTTTGGATCATGACAAATTAATATCAGAGCACTAGGTTCATTATTTTTATAAGTGTAAGAGCAAGATGTCTAGTAGAGTCTCGTGATCTGTATGTAGACGTTTGTATCTATATTAGAGAGGCTATAATATATATGTAGGAAAAATTTCTCTAATTTAATTCCTTATAGTGTGGGTAATTCATACACAACGTTCTAAGATTATATTCTATCTTTTCTTATGCAGATGATGAGGACTAGGTGTAGAGAGGCTAGAGATGTTGAGCCGACATCCAATATGGGATCCTCGATTCTAGGACAAGGTAGGGCCATGGTCGATCCAAATATATAGTACAGACACAAGGAGCTGTCCTAGCTAGGGGATGTTCTAGGGAGACCTCTCCCAAGTCTGAGGTTCTGTATTCCAGGGATGATTACCAGATAGGGAATGCGGCACCACCTCAGGTTCCATAGAGTTCAGTCGACACCCCAGTGCTTCAGGCTTTTTTGGATCATCTTTTTAGTCATTTGGAGGGTGTTCCCTTGAGTCTATATGGTATTCCTTAGACTTTGAGCGATGTTCCACCGTCAGTGCCGATATCTGCTTATGGTATTCCTGCTTCTATGGTATGACCATCATCTATGGTACCCCCTACGTATTGACTCATTGCCTACCAGAATCACTATTTCTTCGGTTGCTTTGGGCACAGATATGCCTACTGATGATCAGAAGTGATTTGAGTGGTTTATTCTCTTGGGTCCGCCCAAGTTTAGTGGAGATATTGGCGAGGATCTCTATGTCACGACCCAAAAATGGATTATGATGGAACTTTTCGTGGCTCAGCCTTGATAAGTAAGTCAATCACCTAAACTGATCAAGGAAAAGTAAAATATATAATAACATACACCAAGGCAAAACTTCTAGAATAAAGCCAGGCCTTAAAAACTTAAGTAAAAGTGGAAATCCGAAAGAAATCTCATCAAATCTCCAAAATCTGGTGTCACAGTGTAAGAACATCTAATATAACATCTGAAATCAGAAAATACATGTATTTGTTTTTTAAAATCAAAACAAAAACAAATTAAACAAAAACAAATAAGGATAAATAAGGTCTGATTCAGCCCCGAATACTCGAGCGGATTAGTACCTCAAACTTTGTTAGCCTCCACACGAAATTAGTTGTCACAAAAAATGTTTATACTAGGATCTATATCAAAATAGTACAGTAGGTGTGAGTAAGGTCAACTTGTACTCAGTAGGTATAATTAGACAACTAAGCAAATCAAATAAGATGAGTAAAATATACTATGATTACGTAACCTGCAAGTATAAAAGTTCCAAATGGTAGCTCACACTATCTCCACTAACAATTCTAATATATACAAGTACACAAAAATAGAACGACACATAGATAAAGAAAAAATACACTGAAACTAAGCACAAGTCAGGAAAAACTAAGGAAAAAAAATCAAGATGAATATGCAAATGCAATGCAACATAATGCTGATGGAATGAGTGATGAAAGCCATTGTATAATTTTTCGTATACACCTGCCGAGCTTGCAAATACCAAGTAAGATCCATGGTTGGTTCAAAACCCATATACTATATCTCATATCTCAATCTCAAGTCTCCTCTCCAGCTCGTGTTTACAGAGAAGATTTTCAAAAAGTGTCTCATATTCTTTCAAAAATAGTGTTTGTCAATAGTACTAATATCTCATGAATGTATATGTATGGAATGAGGATGTAATGCTCACAATCAACACAAATAATGATATCGAATCTATCCAATAAGGATATATATAAGTGAGTTCAGAAATCAACTCAATGTGTCCATAATTCATAATTATGACTCCAATTAGGCCCTATCAGAATAAATATGCATACAAGAAATTATTAATATCATATCAACCCATAGCTATGGTATTTTATCTTGATAAAAATAATCAATACTTAAATAAGGCTTATATTAGCAAAAAATCCCCTGTACGTGCATTATGTCTGGAATAAAGACATTCCAATTATATAGATAAGTCCAATGATGTCAAATAAAGCCCCCTCACGGACAACACACTATATCAGATGTCATAAACGAACCACATCAGAATATAACACCCATAGAGGCACACAACAGTAAAAATAATCTTAAAATATAAACTCCATAACTATTTTTCTCAACCCATATCATGCTTTAATGATTTATTAACTACCCAGCTTAATCTGAAAGAAGTTATGTCATAACCTACCTCAAAACGATGAAATTCTAATCTAAAATGCTTCAACAATGAGCCTTCTCCTTGCTAACGGCCTCAGAATCAACTACAACATTCAAATATAGCTTCTACATGTTAAAAGAAAGCTAACAATATCCATATTGGCCATATTCGGGCCGGCTCCAAAATAGATTCGAAAAATAAGTTTGCAATCAAAAAGGGTAAAACTGAAATTTTTGTTATAAAAACATACTCCCAAGTTTATATGAGTCTACAGGATAACATGCAAAATGGGTTAAAAACGAGCTCCAAATCGAAGAAAAATTCTTTTTGAACTTTACTAGTAAAATCCCCAATTTTTCATTTTGAAATCATGATTTATAGTTATTTTTGAAGAAATAATCAATAGGAAATAGTGGTATTAGGAGTTTAGAAGTTACCCACATGAAATTCAATATTGAAACCCTCAATATTCGTGAAAAATTAAAAAAAATTTGTGAAAACGGAGTATTATACTATTTTTTGAATAATACCTTGCAATCACGGACACCACCTCGCGATCACGAGGGTCAAAGTTTGATCGGCCAAATAATTGGCCTTCGCATTTACGGCCAAAGCTTTGCCTTCGCGAAGGCTGATGAATTAAGCCTTCGCGTTCATGACAACCTCATCGTGTTTGTGAAGAGGGACTTCATTGCCCTTTGGGATCGTGGCTACCACCTCGCTATCGCGATGAAGGGTGATTTCCTTCTCAACATTCGGGAAGAAGGATCCATGCTACCAATATCATCTATGCACCAGTTGATTTTGTATGATTTTGAATTCTCCGAACGGTCCCTTGGAACTTGTTCGATACCCAATAAAAGTAAACCATATATGATACAAGGCTAATTTTGATGTTTCAGACTCAATGGTGATATTGGATTTTCAAAAAAAGGTTGTTTTCACAAAATCAACTCTTAGGGATCCCTTTTTACTATTTTCCAAATGAAGATTCAAAATGTGATATAAAGGTCTTGAAATCGAACCAACTCCTCTACTAATTCAAATTCGACATTCTGAATCTACTAGCATATTCTGTTTTGCCATTCAAAACTTAGAACGTCAAATGTTGATCGAAGTCAATGTATGGCTTCTTAAGCCTCCAAAAATCACAAACTCACATAAATCATTCCTGATTATATCGAGAATCGTGTCAACCATCTCCAAACCTCATTAATCAATATGTAGCAACTATAAGATAGGGAAAAATTCTCAAATAACATAAAAATGGTAAGTTTCACAAATTTAGATCATTATAACATCCACCATTAAAACTTTAGTTCATCCCCAAACTAAAAGGCAAGAAAATATCTAAATTGCTAAAAAGTTGTGGATAACTACTACGCATATCTGACTCGACCTCCCAAGTAGCCTCCTCAATAGGATGGTGTATCTACTGAACTTTAACCTTAGGGATATCTCTAGAACGCAAGTGTCTACATCCTTGGTTAATATGGAGATTCGCTTATAAATAAAGGACAAGCTCTTATCTAACAACACCATGTTCAAACAAATGATATGAGACTCATTTAAAACATAACATTGTAGCATGGATACATGAAAAACTAGATGAATGGCTGAAAATTCTAGAGGTAAGGCCAATTCATAAGAAACCTCCCCAATTGTCCGAATAATCTCAAAAGTTCCAATATACCTGAGGCTAAGCTTTTCCCTCTTTGCAAACCTCATCACATCCTTCATGGGTGACACACGAAGAAAGAGACGATCACCAATCCCAAACTTTATAGCATGAGGTGTCATGACCGAATTAGGGCCTGGCCGTGATGGGTATTTCAAGTCCATCATGGACCGGAGACCACCTCCTTTACCTAGTGAAACAGAACATAATTCCATAGAAACAGATGAATTTTGAATATATAACAAGATAAAGATAAGCTCAAAGGAATCTAATATATGTTAATAACTAATATCCAATCCATAATATCCATAAATCCTTCTAATAACCAAAACCAATCTAGTCAGGACATGCCCCTGACGATAGCCAAAAATAAGTCCAAAACAAAGTAACATAAAATGAGGGTCTTCCAAAGTATGAAAGCACACATCTTCAAGTCAACTCTCGATAAATCCATAAGTCACCTAATCACTATGCAGGAAAAGCAAAAATGCCTCCGTGTCCTGCATCGCGTTGGGATATAGCATCCAAAGATGGTTAGCGGAGTGAGCACTAGCGTATAACTTAGGGGATAAGGGAATAAAATAATGTCATGATCAACCGCTCAAAATTAGTCAAAATCTAATGCACACAATCATATGCATATACATATATATCATATGCTCAGATAGCGAACAAGGCTTAACATGAACTTTAAAATATTATCCTGGATTGTGTAGCTCAACCGTCATAATAAGGCACCCACGGGCTATATGGGTTTAGCTCTTTCCCAGCTGGAAGGGCACTAGTGCGTATAACCGCTCGGACCATAGAATAATCATATACACATATATATCTTGGGGGACTCGAACCATAGAATAATCATATATACATATGTATCTTGGGGGACTCAAACCTCCCAGTCATATATCAAAGGTGACTTAAGCACCCAGTCATTTCACATGGGGGACTCGAACCACCCGTTCATTTAGAACCCCGCACCGACAAACACGGTTTTCAGTATTAGTCCCTCGGGACCTCCACTTTCTCATCCCAGCTACACAACTCTCTTTTAATCCCAATTAAAATATTTATCACACATTTCCATTCATTAAACTAATTAAGTTATTAAGGCATAATGTTGGTATTGTCTTACCAACTTGGTTTGCAAGCTAACATAATCATCCATATCAATTATCCATCAGGGGCATTCACAACCCCTTAGATTCAATTATTCATTTATACAGGGAATACACAATCACCGATATTTAATTAAAAAATCAATTCATGGTTCATTAGCCTTTTTATGCCATGCAATAGTATAAGTGACCAAGTCAAACCATGTGACAAAACCATATTTCAATACCAGTTTCACAAATGGGTTGAGGGAATGTAATTTTCAAAATCACATGTCTAGCCAAAATCATCAAATTTGGTAAAATCATGACTTCTCAGTTTATTCACTGTGCCCATGCACCCCACGAGTTCAAAACCATAATTAAAGCATCAACAATGCATAAATCATGGGAAATTAATTTAAGAATCAACCATGCCAAAACTCACAACCCATATCAAAACCCATAGTCTAATCAGCATAAATAACCATATAAATTCATGATTTGAGTAAAAAAAGTGTAAGGGTAGAGTCACATGCCTGAAAGTATCACAAGTATGGAGAGAATTTGCCCTTGGAAGCTCTAGACTATCACCTTGAGAAACCCTAGGTGTACTTTGACTTAGGGATTTGAGAGAGTAAAGTGAGTGTTTTGATTTGTTAAATTATGAGAATAGTGCCTAAAGTTGTTTTATGTGTGTGGGGTCTAAGTGGGGAATGAGGGAAATGACCATAATGCCCTTACTTAAAATGCTGGAATTTACCGCCCAGTCGCTACAGGTCTCATAACGACTCTTTAAGAAACGTCATGAATCATCACCATGAGTCATAGTCAAGACAGTGACATTGGGGCTCTTTACTGTTAACCGTACAACTTGCACCCTACGTCTCGTAATGGGACCTTACAACTTGTACGGTCTAGTCGTAGTTAGTATTTATTCCATTTGGGTATACACTGGTCACCTTACGATTGGGACATTATGACTTATATAGAGTCATTACGACTCTTGACCTTAAGTCATAATCATAATAGTAGCATGGGCGCCACTTACTAGTCAGGCTACAATTTGGGTCATACAATCCGTATAGAGTCTTTACGACTAGTATAGTGAGTCGTAGGTTGGGCAACAAGCTCAAAGGTAAAAAATCCAGGGTCTTACATGAAGCCTATAGTCCACATAACTCTTTTGCCTAATCTAGTTTGCCCAAAGCCTTTCCTAAATCACCCAAACTCTATCCAAAGACTTGTGAAATAAGTTAGTACCACGGGGTCTAACCTTTAAAGTCTCAAAACAACCAATAGGAGATCGAAAATGCCTACCATACAATTCCTCAAAAGGGTCTGTCTCAATACTTTAATAGTAGCTATTATTATAGGCAAACTCCGCCAAAGCCAAATATTGCTCCCATAGACCTTCGAAATCCATAACACATGTGAGGAGTATATCCTTTAAAACTTGAGTAGTCTGCTCCAACTGACATCGTTCGGGGTGGAAATTTATTCTAAGGTCAACTCGAGTACCCCAACTCCTCTTGAAAGTCCATCAAAATCTAGAAGTGAACATTAAGCTTCTGTTTGATATAATAGACACGGGTACCCCTTGAAGATGAACTATCTCATGAAAATAGATAAGGGACAACCTCTCAGTAGTAATGGAAATATAAATAAGGATGAAATGGGCTGATTTAGTCAATTGATCAACAATGACCCAACTACTTTACCAACCACAAGAAGTGTGAGGCAATTTAGTCATGAAGTTCGTAGTGATCTATTCCCACTTACACTCAGGAATGAGTAACCCATGAAGCAAACCACTCAAACTTTGATGCTCCACTTTCACTTGTTGACTACGCAAAAAATGAGCTATAAACTTTGCCACATCTTTTTTCATACCACCATAATACTAAAGCTATTTCAAATCACGATACAACTTGGTCTCACTTAGATTATAGAATTTCTAAAATAATGTGCCTCCTCTAAAATCAACCTCACCCAATATTCGACTCTCAACAAACAAACTTAGACACCAATCCTCAATACACAATTAGAATCAAGAGAGGCTTCCTTAACTCACCACTCAGCACCTTATCTTGAATCACCCTCAAACTATTATTATCAAATTTGGTAGCTCGAATCTTCTCCATCAAGGAAGATCTAACATCAAGAAAGGCAAAAACATGTCGGGTGTAAAAATATCAAGCCTAACCATCTGGTCATCTAAAGAATGAACCTCTAGGAATAAAAGCTATTCTGGGTCAAAATATGAGTTGAACTCCCCATACTAGTCGACTTTCGACTAAAGGCATCTACAACCATATTAGCCTTCAATGGATGATACAAAATAGTGATGTCATAATCCTTAAGAAACGTAAGTCAACATTGCTGCCTCATATTAAGATCTTGCTGTTGGAAGAAGTTCTGAAGGCTACAGTGGCCTCAGAAAATCTCTCAAGGAACTCTATACAAGCAATGACGCCACAATGTAAACACAAACACTACAACTGCTAACTTTAAATCATGGGTAGGGTAATTTCTCTTGTGAGGCTTCAACTAACGAGAGGCATAAGCAATCACCTTATCCTCTTGCATTAGCACCGCACCCAGACCAACACCAAAGGCATCATAAAACATGATAAAACCCGCACACTCCTTGGGCATGGTCAAGATAGGAGCTAAAGTTGATAACTCTTTGAGATTTTGAAAGCTCTTCTCACACACATATGACTATTGAAAACCACTTTTTTTTAGAGTCAACTTGGTCAAAGGAGCTGCAATAAATGAGAAACCCTCTATAAAATGCCGATAATAACCCACCAAATCAATAAAACCCCAAATCTTGATAAACGAAATAGGTCTAACTCAATAATGAATTGCTGTTATCTTGGCTGAATCAATCATAATACCATTCGTAGTCACCACATAACCCAAAAAAGAGATAGGATTAATCCAACACTCATACTTAGAAAGTTTAGCATACAACTTCTCATCACAACTTCTAAAGTACAATCCTCAAATGCTTTACATGGTCAACCTCATTCTTGGGATAAACCAAGATTTTATCTATAAATACAATCATAAAAGAGTCAAGATACATTTGAAACACCTGGTTCATCAGCTCCATGAACGTTGCTGAGGCATTGGTCAATCCAAAAAACATGACCAAGAACAGATAATGAACCCCTTACTTAACAAATCTTGCAACTACTTTTTCAACTCAGCCGAGGCTATCTTATAGGTAGAAATTGAAATGGTCTAGGTGCCTGACTACACATCAATAGCAAATTCAAAATCACAATTAAGAGGCATACTAGGAAAATTTGTAGAAAACATAGCCATGAAATCATTAACAATTTGAATAGAATTAATAAGTGGAGGTGAGGTTACACTAGTATCATAGATATGAGCTAAATAAGACAAACAACCTCTCTCCATCATACAACCAACATGCAAAAAAGATATAACATCCTTCAGACCTAAATTAAGTGTACCCTTTTAACTAAACTATGTACACTCAACGTATCTTAAGTCAAGATCTTGGCTTAAAGGTATAAAATTAAATAATAAGGAGATAACCAATCCACACCCAAAATAACATCAAAATCAAACATATATAGAACAATTAAGCCTACCCAAGTCTCACGACCTGCAAATAAACACATAATATTGATACACCCAATTCACCACTAAGGAATCTCCTACGAGGGTAAAAACATGAAGAGGCATAGAAAGAGTCTCACACGCAATAGCAAAACCAGAAAAAAATATGTAGACACATAGGATAAAGCCGATCCAGGGTTAAATAATATAAAAGCAGAACTATAGCATACGAAATCAATACCTATAATAACAGTATCAGAGGCCTCTACCTCGGGTCAAGAAGGTATATTATAACACTGACCACATCCTCTCTCGGACTAAGTAACCCTACGACTACCACCACGAACACTTCTACCTCTACCTCGAGCACCTCTAGCAGCACCACTACCACTTTGTGAACCACCACTCACAGTTGATATAGATGTAGGTATGAAAATACATCAAGGATAATACTTGGGCACATAGATGAACACATAACATACAAAACAACCTCTACGACCTGACAGTCTGAGGAGGTGGGCTTAAACTAGAACGACCACCCTAGCCTAATATCTGGCTACTCAAAGTTGTTGAACCTTAAGACCAACCACTTAATCCCTATAAAGCAGCCTAAACTTGCCTACTATGATAAATATGGGAACCTCTATCTAAGAAGTCTACCTCGAAGTATACACTAAACTCACTATGACGATGCAACTTTTTGGTGCCTCCTTGGGCGACCTGGACAATTGATCGATCATCTTGGCATGCTTAGTATTACTCTTGAAAGAAGCCCTTGAAACTACGTCTGAGTTGTAGCTAACTGATAAGTACCATCTAATCCTTTCACAAACTTTCAAATAAGCTCAAACTCAATAGAGATAATAGCTGCTGAATATCTAGATAAAGTGTGAAAATAAGCCTCATACTCAGCAATTGTTATGGAGCCCTACTCCAAATGATTAAAACTCATCATTATCTAATCTCTCAAACTATATGGTATGAATCTCTCCAGGAAGGCCGCAAAAAATTAAGTCTAAGTCGTTGTAGGCAAACCTAAAGATCTACAACTAGCAAACAACCTCCACCAAACCCTAGCCACATCCATCAACTAATAGGTAGTATAACCAACTCTATGAGACTCAAGGAAAAGTAAAATATACAAGAACATACACTAGTGAGACTTCTAGAATAAAGTCAAGCCCTAAAAGTATAAGTAAGGACAAAAACACAAAAGAAATCTTATAAATCCCCAAAATCTAGTATCATAGTGTAAGAATATCTAATACAACATTAAAAATTAAACAATACATGTATCTGACTCTAATAATAAAAATAAAGACAAATAAGGATAGATGAGGTACGATTCATCCCTGAACACTGAAGCGGATCAATACCTTAAACTTTGGAAGTCTCCACAAAAAATCAACTGTGATGGGAAGTGCTCATAGTAGGATTTACACTAAAAAGATATAGTAGCGGTGATTATAGTCCACTTGTACTCATTGAATATCATAGCTCGACTGAGCAACAAAAAAAATAAGGTAAGTAAAATATACTATGAGCACGTCACCTGCAAGTAAAAAAGCCCTAAATGGTAGCTGACACCGTCTCGACTAACAGTTATACCACACACACACACACACAGACACATATATATATAAACAACATAGATATAAAAGAGAACTACACATAAACCAAACACAAATCAAGGAAACTAAGAAACTAGGCAAGATGCAAATCTAAATGCAATACAATTCAATGTGGATGGTACGAATGATGAAAGCCATTGCATGAGCCCATAGAGCTCGCAACTACATGGTAAGACCCATAAGAGATGCACAACTTATATACTCTATCTCACATCTCAATCTCGATCTTAATCTCAACTCTCCTCTCTGATTTGTATTCACAGAGAGGGTTTCATAAAAGTGTTACATTTTCTTTCAAAAATAGTATTTCTTAGTAGTATTAGTATCTCATAAATATATATTTATTAAATAAGGGTGTAATTCTCACAATTAACCCAAATGATGATATACAATTCGGCCAACATGGATATATATATATATATATATATATATCAACTCAATGTATCCATAACTCATGATTAACTCCAATTAGGAACCATCAGAATAAATATGCATGCAAGACTTTATTAATATCATATCAACCCTAACTTGGGTATTTTTTCATGATGAAAGCAATCAGAGCTCAAATAAGGCCTATATTAGCAAAATAAGCCCCCACATAGGCATCATATCTAGAATAAGGGTATTTCAATGTACAAATAAGGCCAATGATGTCAAATAATCCCCCTCAAGGAAACACACAATATCAGATATCATAAACTAACCATAATAGAATACAGTCCATAACCTGGATACACAACATTAAAAATAATCTCAAAATATAAACCCCAAAGCTATTTTTCCTAATTCATATCATGATTTACTTATTTATTAACTACCCAATACAATTTAAAAGAAATTAAGCCATAATCTCCCTCAAAATAATGAAATCTCGGTGTAAAGTGATGTGAACAATCTCATAAATATTTAAATATAACATCTATACTTTAAAGAAAGATAAACACATATTGCCCATATTCGGGCCGAATCCATAACAGGTTTGAAAAATAAGATCAAAATCAAAAGGGATAAAATTGAAATTTTTATTTTAAAAACACATTCTCCAACTTTATAGGAGTCTACATGAGAATACTCATGAGAAAATGGATCAAAAACTAGGTCCAAATTGAAGAAAAAACCTAACCCCAATTTTTCATTTTGAAATCATGATTTAAAGATATTTTTAAAGACATAATCAATGAAAAATAGTAGGAATATGAGTTTTGAAGTTACACACACGAAATTAAACATTGAAACCCTTAAAAGTTGCCTTTATGAAGTTTGGAGATCAAAAAATAGAGAAAAATCACAAAAATAGAGTATTAATATTGTTCTGTAAATAGTACCTCATGATCGCGAGGGTTAAAGTTTGATCGATCAAATAATTGGCCTCTCCATTTGCGGCCAAGGATTTATGTTCGCGAAGGAAGATGAATCAAGCCTTCACATTTATGACAACCTCATTGTGTTCATGAAGGACTCTATCGCCTTTCGCTATTGCGACCACCACATCACGATCATGATAAAAGGTAATTTCCTTCTTTGCATTTACAGATAGGGGACTACAATAATGAAGAAGGATTCATACACCAGATATCAGCTATGCACCAGCTAATTTTGCATGGTTTAAAATTCTCAAAACACCCTTGGAATTTATTTGGGACCTAATAAAAGTAAATTATATATGCTACTAGGCTAGTTTTGATGTTCCAAACTCAATGACGATGTTGGATTGTCAATAAAAGGTTGCTTTCACAAAATTAACCCTCGAAATCTCTTTTTACTATTTTCTAAATGAAGGGTCAAAAAAAGTCTATACTAAGCTATTATCCAATACCAAAAGGTACCATGGAAGAGCATTGTACTTCATTAGAGCATACATCCTTAACATAAGTTCATCCTATGGCTGGCAATCAAAAGAAGGCTTGCTACAATGGATAGATTACTGAAATTTGGTATTCACGTACCCCAAGCATGCATTTTTTATGATTCACAGGTAGAAACATTGGACCACCTATACTTTGGTTGCACAATGACAACAAAACATGTGACAAGTGCTATTGAAGGATGGGAAGAAGAGATCCAATGGGCATCCAACTGGGTAAAAAAGAAGTCAGCAATGGGAGCTATTATCAGTTGTGTATTTGGTATGATGGTTGCTATAATTTGGAGGGAAAGAAATCACCTCAGATTCCAAGCCAGCAAATTCTATGCTGACAAGCTGTACAAGGAAATTGCAGTGCATATACACATCACAGGAAAGAGAAAAACACAATGGCAAGCTCTACTGTTATAATTAAACAACGTTCCCTAGCAGCTTGTATTTGATAACAGAAGATGTAATAGAAAGGGAAATTAGAAATAGATTGTTTATTTTGTAATTTTGAGTGGCACAAGGTCAGCTCATGCCTAGTTTTGTAAATGACTCACTTTGGCATAAATAAAATTCCTTTATTTACCAAAAAAATTAAACCAACCTTACTACTAATCCAAATTCAATATTTTGAATCTGATGGAGCAGTCTGTATTGTAATTCAACACTCAGAACAATAAATATTAACCAAAGTTAACTATATGCCTTTTTCAAGCCTCTAAAACTCATATAAATTATTTTTGATCGCATTGAAAATTATGCCAACAATTCCCAAATCTCATAATCAACATGTAACAACTATGGGGAAGGGCAAAATGGTCAAAATACATAAAAATAGAAAGTTTCACAAATTCAAGTCATTATAGCCTATGAGTTTTTGGTTGATTTTCAGGAGAAGTAACATAATCTTGGATCTTTAGAGTCTCATGGAGTTGCTTATACTACCTATCAGTTGACGAATGTGGCTAGGGATTAGTGGAGTTGCTTGCTAGTTGTAAGCCTGTGGGTTCACCTGCTATGACTTGGACTCAGTTTTTTTAGGCCTTCTTGGAGAGTTTTTTATAGTATGCTTGAGAGACCATATGAGCGATGAGTTTGATCATTTAGAGCAAGAATCCTCATTAATTTCTAAGTATGAGAAATATTTTCACACCTTATCTAGATATCCAGCCGCTAACATCTCCACTGAGTTTGTATGATTGAAAAGTTTGTGATGGGGTTAGAGGGTATATATCAATTAGCTACAATCCAGATGGTAGTTTCAAAGGTTTTTCTTAGAGTATTATTAAGCATGCCAAGATGATTGAGTCTATTATTGACATAATCTGAACCAGGGCCTGATCTGTCGGGCATCTCAAGTCTAACCAGGATCAAAGACCACCCCAATACCCAACCATAACCACCCTATACCCTATGTCGGATGAATTCCAAACATATAATAAGATAAAACAATAATATTTCAAAGACATTAAATAAATTTTATAATCATAATCCAACGACCTCAATCAAAAATCCAATCGGTGCCAACCCCAATTCCAATAACAATACCAAGGCTGACACTAATACCGACGCTGCCCATGCCCATAGTTGTTTGACAAAGCCTCTAGCTAGAATTGATAACATCTGGTCGGGATATGCCCTTAACCATAACCGAAACCAAACCAGGGAAATAACAAAAATAAAAGAAGTTCATAGCATGAAATGAAGCCTTTTGAAGTATGAAAGCTCGCCACTTTTGTCTGACCCAAAGCTGTCCTCGAATCTAAGTCACTGAGCAGGAGGAAAAGCAGTATGGTTGGTTCCTACATCACATGGGGATACAACGCCCGAAGATGGTTAGCGGAGTTAACGCTAGCATGTACTCAAGGGTAAGATAAAATAATGCCAGTAATTCAATACCAAGGTAAATAACCATATGTAATGACATAAATACATTCATATATATTATGCCAGGAAAGAGAACTGGTTTTAGCATGCATTTAAAATCTTTACCTGGGTTGTGTAATTTTGCCATCCTAAAACTACCCACGGGCTATATGGATTTAACTCCACCTGTTGAAAGGGCCCCAATGCATGTTAGTCATACAAACTAGAGAATAAAACCTGAGATGACTAGTAGATCTACTAAAATATAAGTTTGACATCATGCACACGGTCACCAAGATAAAAGCTCACATCGGCAAACATGAGTTACCAGTATCAGTCCCCTCGGGACCTCCACCTTCCAAGGATCTGCTACACTCTCCCTTTAAGCCCATATTAAAACTATTTACACATTTCAACCATTTACCAAAAAGTCTTTAATTAGTTATTTTAACCATTGGTATCATCATACCAAAAGTAGAGCTTGCAAGTCTATACTTTTGTGCCATACTAAAGCCATTAAACCAGGTTGACTCCAATTTTCCAATTAAGACAAAACCATGGCTAGTAAGGCCTTTCCAAACCATTTAAAACCAAAAAAAACAATGAGTTCCATTATCTTTTTATGCAATGCAAAGATTTCAAGAATAGTCAAACTATGTGACAAAATCATTCTCATTAGCATTTTCACAAACATAGTGAGGGCATATAATTACCAAAACCAAAACCAAGTATTGACCATTCCCATGCAACCACATGTTCAAATCATAATTATAACATGAAAAAATCTTAAGTAAAACATGGAAAAATATTATCCAACCATAAATAACCAAAAACCCCAACATTTATTTCAAAACCAAAATAAGACCACAATAAGACCAAGAAAACAATTCATTAAAATATGGTTTTAGTAGAACTAACAATAAGGGATGAGTAACATGCCTTAGACACTAAGGAAGATGGAGAGATTCACTCTTGAAAGCTTCTAATTGATTGCCTTGTAGACACCCTGGCCTTTTCTTGAATCAAGAACTTGAGAGATATTTTAAGAGTATTTGAATGAGAATAATAGGTTAATATAGCCCCTAAAGGTGATTTATGTCATGGGGTCAAAAGGAGTTAAAAGGAAAAATGTTCAAAATACCCCCAACTTAAAACTGCAGAAAGCTCGCAGGTGGGAACAAGTGGACCCTCCAATTCATCACCACCACATACGAGTGGTACCCTCAAGTTATTACTAGGTTAGAAAGTTGGGCACCACATTTTGTCCAACATAAGACTCCCTTTCCCAACCTATCACCATACCATACAACTAGTACCATCTAGTCGTACCCTAAGTAGAACATCAAAGGCTAGACACTGGACAACATACAGCTCTACTATACCACTCGTACCCTATCCTCACACCTGTTAATGATCCAACCATACTTTAAGATAAGTTAAGTCACTAAGTTTCAAAATAAGTTAAGGATCAACCCAACGACCCATCACCAAACCATATGATCCGACCTACCAAGTCGTAACTATAATAGAAAACTAACCATCATTTACTGGACACCTTATGAGTTGGGTCACCTGAAATATACCTATAACATATGAATCTCATGGTGATTCATTACAAAGACAGTGAGCTCAAAGCTCAGTAACCAAAACCCAGGGTGTTTCAATTATCCAGGCTACTTTGGGAGGCACCAAGAAGGTGCATCATTAGTATAAGTTTAGGAGACACACCTCCCAAGGTAGATATTACTCTAGTAGACATTCCCGTGGTTATGATGATAGGCTGATTCAAGTTGTATTTTTAGGATCGGGTGGTAGTTCTTTATAGAGTTTGGTAGTCAGGTTGGGTAGAGGCTCTAGAGTAAACTTTTCAGGCTAGGGCAGTCATTCTAGTTTATCTACATCTTCTCAGATTGAATTAGGCTAGAAGGAATATTTTGTATGAGCAGAGTTTGGCCATGTGGTTAAATATTTCTCTTGACGTATGTATGGACCCACTCAATAGGGTTCGTAGCTTCGGCTTTGCCCTACTTTAATATCTGTAATGAGAGATAGTTTGTAGAGTGGTAGGAATGGTGCCAGTTTGAGATAGTTCTCATGGAGGTGGTCGCAAGGTTACTTAGTTTGAATACAAACATGATTGGTGTTATGCTATACTTGAAAGACCCAAGGCAAAGGCTTTTGATGTAGTTATTACAAGTATCATCCTAATTTGATATAGATCTTCTTCCATGTTGTTTGATACCAAGTCTATATTCTCCTATCTATCTATATATTTTTATTCTGGTTTTGATATTTCATGTAAGCCTTTTAATGTTTTAACCCCCGTAGGAGATTCTTTAGTGGTGGATTAGGTGAACCAATCTTATGTGGTTATCTTTGTAGGCTGTGAGACTTGACCAGACTTGATTATCCTAGATATGATTAATTTTGATTTATTTTAGACTGGTTAGCTCCTTATCATGTTATTTTAGAACGTTATGCCAAAACTGTGACCTTAGCTACACCAGGTGTTCCAAGATTTGCTTGAATGAATGCGGTTAATTTAGGTTCGAAGGGTGTTATTTGACTCATGTTCGTGATGCTAGTATTGCCTCACCACCTCTATAGATTCTATTTGAGTTGTACATGAGTTCATGAATGCGTTTTCTATGAATTTGACTACTAAGACTCTAGATTGTGATATTGAATTTTCTATTGATATGGAACTGGCAATCAAGAAATTTTACATCCCTCCCTGTAAGATGGCGTCGACTGAGTTGAAGGAGAAATTGCATGATTTATGATATAAATATTCATTTGATTTTTGGAATTCATTCAACACCTAACAAGTTGTACGATAGATTGAAATCAACTGACACAAACAATGAGAAATTTAGTAGGCTATATAAATACAGAACCAACCAAAAAATTTTGAATTTTCTTAAATAAAAGAGAGAAATATTCAGTCACAGTCCACTTGATTTAGAATAATAATCAAAGGTAGGGTTCACACAAAGAAGATTTAAATAGTAATTTTTAATTTGATAGACTGATTTTCCAATTTTAATTTTAAATTGGTGGTGTTTTGGTGATAGACACATGGATGATGTTGTAGGTAGTGGTAATGGTGGCCACACCAAAGAATTATCGGTGAAAAGGAGAAAAGGGTTAGAGTTAGACAAACATGAAATCTTTTCTCTATTACTAACAATATAAAGTTTTGATGATCAATAAGGATTAACATGTCCGTGCTTGCAAGATTGTGATTAATGTTTAAGTGTTATGAGTAACTACTGAATATGTTTGCACTTCACACGAATGTGAAATATTATCTCCTACAAAATAAAGATAGTAAATTTAATGAAAGAAAAATGAAAAGTACAAAAAGAATTTAATTGAAGATTTTCAACAACTCTTGAGAATCTTCAAGATGTTCAAAAAACAAACAAAAGGCATTGAGTAGAATATAAAGGGAGATTTTCTATGAGATACCTAAAGTTTGATGTGACGCTTTTTGATTTTGGATATGGATGATAGAGCTATAGTAATATAATCTTTCTTTATTTCCTTTTCATTATAAACCCATCTGCGATGCAACTATATGTATAATTTTGTTACTATTTCTTAAACACCAAGAATGAGTAAGTGGAAATTATTTGAAGAATCATAGGTGTAAAAAAATTACCTAAAGAAACTTAAAAACCAGAAAGAACAATTAAGGGCAGCTTTCTTTGTATTGGATGGGGTATTCCAAATTCATCTCTGCTCATCAAAGCTTTCAACTACTACAGACAGTTTTACATCACCTTGTCGATTTGCAAAAGCCTTATAATAAGTTAATGGATCCACATTCTCTAATGCTTTCACTAATTTTTCTTACTTTTCATCGATAACTATTAGTCCATCTTTAGATTCAGACCCCGAGGACTGAGTTTTATGTTCTTGACACTAAATGCTGATTTTAGTACAGAATAATAACTATCCAATACTACTCCTCCAAGGATTTCTCCAAGAAATGTATCCTATTATGATACAAACCATAAGTAGTAGAAAAATACCTGATTCTATATGTTGACTGCTAAATGAAAACATTGCAAATATTTTGAAACACTTGAAAAATTTAGAATAAATTCAGATAATATTATGTATCATATGCTAGTATTAAGGATATGACTTTTACAGATGGTGTAACCTTGAGAGAAAATGCCTTACAAAGATTACTTCTGGTGTCCTTTTAATCTAGTTATGTATTTCAAAAATTTCATAAAATACACCGACTTTCTGTTGAATGCCAGGTGGAATAAGAGTGATACTAATATTTGAACTCAAAACAGTCTGTGCTACTAGAGGATTAAGAAATATATTCAGTTTCACAAATCTATTAGAGGGAGCATGTAACACCCTACATTTTTGAGATAGAATTTGAACCATCGTTCCTACATCTATAAAATCTAATCCCATAATTTGTATAAGAATATAAGTCTTGTGATCATTTACTTAGTGCATAAAGTGCTATAAAGGTGAAAACATTAATAGGTAATACTTAGATCACAGTTGAGTTTAGAGCTTTTGATTCAACCAAATTTTTGGTATTTTATCCTACAAGGGTCAACTTTGAATGTTTATAACTTCTGAAATATGTGGAATTTTATAGATAATTGAGTACTCTTTCCAACACATCTAATTTTTTCTTAATTCAATACCCGAAAAAAATTTATGAATGTTTTTGTGAGGAACCAATTAGGGGCCGCAATTTCAACGTGACACGAACCTTGTGCTCTACAATTTTGTCGTGGCAAAGACCTTTGTTCAGAAACACTAAAACACGTGTTTCTCTTTAGTTTTTTGAGGATAAATAAGTCATTTATGTCCTAATTTATCCTATGATTGATACAAACGTGATTTTATCATCCCATAATCCCAAATACATCAAATACACAATCTCTTTCTTCCCAAATTCTCAAGAACACCAAGCAAGGATTTCTTCCAAAAAATTCAACTCCCAAGGCTCCAAATCCAAGTTCTCTTCAAGAAGTCAAGAAATTCAGGTATATGGAGTTTGAGCAAGGATAACCTTTCATCCTTGTACCCAAAATAACATGATTTCAAAGTTGAATTGATGTGATTTAAATTAGGTTTCATGCCTAAATTTTTGTATTCTTGAATTTGTGATACTAACATGTGATTTGAAGTTTAATTTACACAAGAAATTTCCTTTATTCGTGTTTTGACTTACATGATTTTCATTATCTTGACTTGAAGTTTGATGAATTGATGAAAGGTTCTAATTTAAGTCTTGAGCATGGTATTTTATTATAAAATTTCTATGACATGATGCATGAATTCCAAAATTTAAGCATAAGTTGTTGAGTACAAGAAGTTTAATCTTATAAGTTTAATTTACATGTATTGCAACTTGATTAAAGTTTAGTTTTGATCTTATGATCTCAGTTAAGATTCGAGATCCTCAATTTCACCCCATGGGTCTGATTTAAGTAAAAGAAGCATATTCAGTTTTCAGTTTACAAATCTATATGCTATTTTAAGGTGAATTTTCTAAGTATGAGCATATATATATATATATATATATATATATATATATATATATATTGGGAGTAGTAATTAGCACCAAGAAGGGGAATATGGGTTTAACGCATCCTATTTTCTGAAAACTACGAGCCACCATAAGTTTAAGGGACCTTAACAGAGAGTGTTTTCTTTATCCAATATGTGCTAATATTAGTTATCACTTAAGTTAAGATTCTATTTTGATGTCAAGGGTAGGACATCTCTCCGCAACGTGAGTAAGACTTTGGACTCCATGATATCTCACATGGTTTATGTTGGTTCAAAGAATCTCCCACAAGAAAGAATAAAAGTAAAGATTTTAGAAACTAGTTGTAATGACTCACTAAGCTTATTCATTGCGCTTTATTATTCATGTTTTATGATCTTTCAGTTTTTAGTTTTATTCATGACCAAGGTGAGTCTTTTTATACTTAGTATGCATGGTTTAAAATATATTCAGTTTCTATTTTACTTATGCATTCACCCCTTATACTCAGTATATTCCAAAGTACTAACCACATATATGCATTTGTGGTTGTATTCCTTTATGATGTAGGTACCAGATATAGCCCACACACCAGGGTCAGATAGATTGTAGCTTCCAGCCAACAGGTGATGTGTTCTCTTATTTTGAAGACTCAAGTTAGGTGAAGTTCTTGTATTATATATTTTTACTCTTTCGTATGTAATTATTTGGGGTAGTTGGAGGCATGTCCTAGCTACATATAGTTAGTATAGTGGAGGTTTCTTAGATGTTCAGTTAGAGTCAATATTTGTAATTTATGTTCCTCTTTCTCTTTCTCAGATTGTAGTGTTGTAAACTTTGATCAGTTATGTATTGAAACAACTTATCTCTTGTTTATTATTCTTCCACTCAGTTATGTATCATTTATATATATATATATATATATATATATATAGTTATTTGTTCCAGTGTCATGAAAGTACATGGGTTAGCTTGGGAGCACTTATGGTCCTAAGCACCGTGTGACATTCAAGAGGTAGTCTCGGAGCGTTACAAAATTGGTATTTGGGCATAGAGATGAAGTGTCCTAGGGTGTCTATAAATCCGTGTCTAGTAGAGTCTTGCAAAACGATACGGAGATGTCTGTACCTTTCTTTCGAGAGGCTATTGGGCATTTAAGAAATATTTTCTTTCTTCATGCTCTAGATCATGTAGTAAGGTTGTTCTCTCAGAAACTTCTATCGATTCATATGTTACTTCATAAGTCTTCATCTATGACTTATTCTTGAGATAACATGAGTAGTAAATTTTAAGCCTCCCAAGATGATGCATTCAAATTTACAATTTGTAACTTTAAGAAAATCTCACAAATGGATTGAGAGAATCCTGCTAGTGTGTTTAAAGTCCTTTTGTTCAATAGATTTTGTCCCCATCCATAAGTTGTGCGGTTACGGCAGAATATGCTATGTAATTAGATTTATCTTTAGCCTTTCATTAAAGATAGTGCTCATGAGAGGAGTGAGCATGTAACCAAATTATTGAATGTAGTTTTCATTAAGAGATATTGTAACTTAGAGTGTTAAGATTATTAAGTAATAGAACATTCTTAGAGTTTAAAGTATGGATTTAGAAGTGTAGTGACAAACAAGTTAGAGATAACAACTGGTTAAGAGTATACTGAGGGATCTATGTAAGCTATTAAGTACGGATTTAGGTGGTGCGTCTATGGGTGTTAACTAAAGGGTAATGAATATGGTGTAGATTTCATGGTGGAAAGTTGAGAAGGAGTTATTTGGTAAGGTGAATTAGAGTATGCTTGAAGTAAGAAAGGAGTTCTTGATGGTATTACATTGTGTTAAAAAAGTATAGGTTATTAATGAAAGTATTTAGTGGTTGAATATTGTTAATTTAGGCTTCCTTTGTGGCTGTGAGCTATGAATGTATTTTAAGTGTATGGATGGGGAAATGGTAGTGATAAGTAGAAGAAGGATGTTTAAATGTATTACATATAATATAGACCATAAGATTATGATCAATTATTGTTGTTATGAGGTTCTAGTGGACTAGTGTTTCTTGATGTTTTATTTTATAGCTTCCAAGTGAGAATAGTATGTGAGGTTGTATTGTTAATCATATCTAGCACTAGACACTAAATTTGAAAAGTGGGCGATTATTAAGGTGGAAATAATAATTGCTTAGTTAGAAATGCTAGTTATATAGAAGTGATCTAGTAGGCTTGGGCAGTGTATGCAAGAGTATAGGTTCATTTATTCACAATTATGTATGAAGTTGTAGGTATGATGTACAGGTATACCCAAGGTGATATGAGGTTGCAGTATTTTCTAAGATTATTAAGTGTTATATGTGGTTAGTAGTACCCTTGTGTTGCTAAGTGGAAAGAAGGATAGTTATATAGTATATGGTGTTCTTAATAGCTAAATTAAGGAGTTATGAATAGATGATGCTGAGTCTTTTGGTATGATTTTGATTTTCATGGTTTTGGGAAAAATATAAGTTTAGAAATGTGATATTAGTAGGCTATGAGGAAAAAAAGAGACAGATTATGTGTTTAGTGAGGCAGTTATATTTGTGGAGGAGAGTGTAAGTCTATGAAGATGATTATTAAAGCTAGAGAAAGTTAAGGATGGTATATATGAAAGGACCGTCTAAGAATGAAGTTATTATGTCCTAAATAAAATTTATTTATGTAAGTTGAGAATTTGGGTATAGACCATTAGAGTGAAGAAATTATGGCTCAGTCTTAAGGATATAGAATAAACCCGTAAGGTTAGAATGATGGCTTTAATCTAAAGGGGAGATAATAGGGTGATGAACCAAATCAAGTTTACAGAAATGGATTGTGATATATGTCAATAAGAGTTGATATGAGATAGTGATCCATTCTATTCTAGTATATTTCTTTCCCTGGATTTTAGTGTAATACCTCGTACTTTCGTAACTCAACTCAACCCTTAGTGCGTGCTTAAGACACTTAGAACCTGAAAATAAAACTAAGTGTTGGAGACTTAGTCTTATTTTGACCCTCTTAAACTTTGATGTTTTATTTATGACATTTCCAAGATCGTATGGTTGATTTTAAAGTTGATTCTTGATCGGGGTAGTAAGTAGTATATCTCGGGTGAGTTTTGGAGATTTTGGACAAGCATAAGGCCATGTTTGGAGTCCTAAACAGTAGCTGTGTGCGATTAGCGTGTGACGCATACTCTGGTCCACCCCTAGGGAGAATGCGGTGTACACTTCATTCCGTAGCTCTAGAGCATGCGACACACGCTTCACAGCACGCTTCTGAATTTTTCAGCTTTTGACTCCGCGTATTGGAGGACAATAAGGTCTTTTTCCCACATCAAAACCGTCCTAAACACATAATTTCAACCCCAAATAGCCTAGATACATCATTATTCATCTTCTTCCTCTCTAAGAAAAATCCTAGCTCTAAGAAATCAAGAACAACCCATTACTTCTTCTTCAAGAAAGTTATCAATCCAAGCTTCCGGTTTCCAGAACTTTAAGAAGAAGCTTCAAGAACATTGTTAAGAGTTCAAAAGTTTAAGCTTTTACGTTTAATTAGTCAAATAAGGTATGTGGGGTTATGAACAAGGATACTTCTTTCATCCTTATGACCAAAACTAGTTTTAAAGTTGAGTTTACATAAAATTACATGATTTACAGTTTAGGGTTTATACCCAAATATCATTGTTTGATTCTTATGAAGTTACAAGTGATTTAAGTGTTGAATTGCATGACTATTTTCACATACTTATACGTGTGACTTGATTTGGTGTATTGAGCATTGAATTTTAGTATCTTGACTAGAATTGTTAAAGTATTTCAAGACTTTTATTATTGAACATGAATTGTGATGATTTGACATGAGTTTTCAAGAAAGGGTTTTCAAGCCCTAAGTTTTAGTCTTGATATTTCAAGAAAGATAATGTTAAAGTATTCTTTGAAAAGCATGTGTTCAGATTTTAAGCAAGATTTTTTATCCTATGATCCTCAGCTAAGATATGAAATCCATATAGTTAGTTTTGATTACAATTTCAAATAGACAGTTGCATAACTGGTTTTCATTACAAACCCTTATGCTAGTTTTAAGGTGGATTTCCTACAAAATGAGCATATAGATTAAAGGGAATAGTATTTAGCACCGAGTTGGATATGATTCCAAGGTCTCATGCCCCAGAACTATGTGCTACTTTAGATTTTAATACCCCTAGTGGGTTCAGTAAAGTGATCAATCTAGCTAGATTTTATTCTGATGGCAAGGGTAGAACAACTCTGCCAACGTAGGTAAGAGACGTTGGACTTCATGATAGTTCACATAGTTTATGTCAGTTATAAGAAACTCTCACAAGAAAGATTAAAGATACAACTTTTAGAACTAAGTGTTATGACTCACAAAGATTTTCTATGTTCTACGTATTCGTTTTTATTATTATCTCATAGTACATGTTTTATTCGAGCCAAGGTGAGTCATTTATAGTTAGCATGCATTCTTTGTTAGATTTGTTTAAATATTGCATTACTGTTTAACTTATGCATTCACCCTCATATGCTCAGTACATTCCAAAGGTACTGATCCACATATATGTTTATATGCTACATTGTTTAATAATGTAGATTCAGGTGCTCAGTTCCTGTAGTGTACTTTACCGTGGGCATCTCTACCTACATCCTGACAGTTGGTGAGTCCTCATGGTTCGAGGAACCATTTATTCAGATTTTCAATTTTTGCAGTATTTGATAAGTTATTTCTTAGTATTAGTTCGAGTCAACTGCGATTTTGTCCCAGCGGCTATCTAGTTATTAGAAGTAGAGGCTTGTCAGACTGTTAGCCATATTTCAGATTTCCAGTATTGGTTGTCTAGATTCTTAAGTTAAATATTTTCAAACTTAATATTTATCAAAACTCAGATCTTCTAAGACAATAAATGCAATATTTTGGTATTTCAGTAGATTCACATTCCGAAGTTACTTTCAATGAGTTTCAAAATTAGTAGAAGGCTCAAAGGGTTAGCTTGGGGTTACTCGTAGTCCTGAGCTCTGTGTGACGTCTCGAGACTTATTTTTGGGGTGTTACATTTAGTCATTATGACCTCCTATCTATGTCTCGTGGGATATAGCCACCCCCATGACCAATGATTATACACTTTATGCATATTCATGTTCCTTTTAAGCTCCTACTATAAGAAGAAACAACTTCACTCTATAATCCGAGTCATCAACCATGAGTTTACGAGTTTCAATCTTATATTAAGTATCTTTTAATAAGTATGAACCCATGTTTTAGAGTATTCTTAGTTCCCAGAACTCATGGTACACCCTTAGTGACCAGTGAAATTTGCATGATGGCACGTATGTCCTCAGTTTAGATCTCTTTAATGAATACATGCCTTTGATAATCTATTCCTCAGGCCTCAATTAAGTGTCAAAGTTATGTATAGTATTCTTTCATGATTCAGGACCTCATGTTTTAACCATTCAGTGACCTCTTCTTATGTAATGATAGTGGTGGGAGATTATATGGCCTTCATTAGGGAAGATTGTTGTATGCTTATTTTATCTAAGGCTAAAGTGTGAAGGAAGATTGAGGCAAAGCTTTGGTATGTGTCATAGTTAGTTGAGAATTTTAGGTGTGTCTTCTTGGGCATAGTCCATGAAAGTGGTTATTGATAGATGGATTAGGGAGTATGAGGAATTTTCTAGGTAGATTATTTTCCTAGAGGTTCATATGTAGTTATAATAATAGGCTTGAATGTCATGATGGTATAGAAGTGGATGAATGCATTGTGCGCTAGTAAATTCATAGTAAGAGTTTAGAGTTAGTCATCGAAGTGGTAAGGTGTGTTAGTTTGGGATAAGAGCTCTTAAAATACATAGGATATTGAAGTCGATGGTTTAGACTAGTATTATGATGTTATGTGTAGTACCTTGTAATTTTGAGTTAAGGTTGAACATGGTGAGAGTATGTAGTACTCAGACTTTGGATGAAGTAGTTATATGTACTCAAGTGAGAATTATAAGTTGCATCAAATAAAGTGTAGTATTTTAGAGGATGAGTATAGTTGAGAGAGTATTTGACAAGTGTGGATAAGCTTGAAAGTTAACAGTTGCATTACCTAAGACACAGTAATCCTATTCTAGATTCTGTTCTATATGCTTATATCCCATGTTACAGAGTTCTGTCAATGTTGTGATTCCTTACTCTAATTCCATATCCAAATCATGCCCAAAATTCTTTTCCTCGATTGTTATTGTAAGTTATGATAAGGAGAGTTTTAAGGAAACACATATTCCATTCTTAGTAACTCTTAGGATTTTTATTGCATTAGCTATCACTTCACAGTTCTATATGTATGCTAGTGTCATGGATGTTTTAAGTGAGTTCTAAACTCTCAGCATGAATCAGCTCCTTACAGTCAATCAAGTCATCTCAAAAATTAGTTTCACAATAAAAGCTTTATCATTTCAGCTCAGCTATATCCTTTATTAGCAAACACGTCATGTCTACATTATTTCATATGATTCTTAAGTATACATTCATGTTCCATATGTATCAACTGATTCAATACCCTATAAAGAAGTTATTTTAGTTATGAGGCATGAAAAATTTTAGAAACTTAATTTCAAGATAGTAATTACATTCATCTCATGCAAATATCAGTCTTCATTCTAGGGTGACTGACCCCAAGGGGGAGATATTGTAATACCCCACAAGCTTTTAGATAAGTTCTCAACTATCCGTCATATGTATTGTAATACTCTAAAATTTTAAGCATTTTATTTTTGGCCTTCCCATGTTTGAAACATCGATTTTTGACTTAAAATGCTTTCGAATATGTTAATAGGATTTCTCAAAATAGTTTCGGTATTTTTGGATGTGGTTCAGGGTTATTTTTGGAATTTCAAGAAAATATGCCTCTACGATAACACCATATCATGGAGGATAGTTTTTGCGATAAGCAACATGGCACGGAGGATAGCCTCCGCAATAAGGTCGTGCCATGCCGCCATTCTAAAATTATGTTGTCTTTTTTTATTCACTTAGTATGAAGGGTATTGGGGTTTCTTTTACCCCTTGTAGGACCTTAGTTTCGTTCTCTCATAATTCGGGCTTACATAATTTACTTAGTGATGCCAGGAAGTCCTTTTATCTTGATTCATATACATGTTTTGTTGAGGGAGAGTTCCTAAAGAGAATATACATACTTTATTCCATACTTTATAAAGCTCCAATAAATTCCTACCCATAATTCAAGAATGAATGATTCCAAGGGGGAGACAATGCAACACCCCGCATTTTCGCGCTAGAATTCAAACTGCCGTTCCTACGTGTTTAAACTATAATTCCATGATTTGTATATGAATATAAGTATGGTGATCATTTACCTGCTGTGTAAAGTTTATCGAGGAGAAAAATGTTAATAGGAAATACTTAGAGCAAATTTGAGTTAAGAGCTTTTGATTCAATCAAATTTTTGGTATTTGATCCTACAAGGGTCAAATTTTAACGTGTATAACTTCTGAAATATGTGGAATTTTGGAGCTTAAGACCCACCAAATTATAGATAATTGGGTCCTCTTTCCAATGCATCTAATTTTGCCTTAATCTGATACCCGAGCAAAAAGTTATGAACATTTTCGTGAGGAACCAGTGAGGCTACAAACCTTGTGCTCTGCAATTTTGCCGCGACACAAACCTTTGTTCAGAAACGCCAAAACCCACATTTCTCTTTAGTTTTTTTTTTTAGGGTAAACAAGTCATTTACGACCTAAGCTATCCTATGACTGATATAAACATGATTTTGTCATCTCATAACCCCAAATACATCAAATACACGATCCCTTTTCTCCCAAATTCTCAAGAGCACCAAGAAAGGGTTTCTTTTAAAAACTTCAACTCCCAAGGCTACAAATTCAAGTTCCCTTCAAAAAGTCTGGAAATTCAGGTATGTGGGGTTTGATCAATGACATCCTTTCATCCTTGTGCCCAAAAGAATATGATTTTAAAGTTAAATAATGTGATTTAAATTAGGGTTCATGCCCAAATTTCCATATTCTTGAATTTGTGATACTATCATGTGATTTGAAGTTTCATTTACACAAGAAATTTCCTTTATTCGTGTTTTGACTTACATGATTATTATTATGACATGATTTACGTATCTTGACTTGAAGTTTGATGAATTGATGAAAGATTTTAATTTATGTCTTGAGCACAGTATTTTGATATAAAGTTTCTATGACATAATGCATAAATTTCAAGATTTAAGCATAAGGTGTTGAGTACAAGAAATTCAAGATTTTAAGTTTAATTTACAAGTATTTCAACTTTATTAAAGTTTAGTTTTGATCTTATGATATCAGTTAAGATTTGAGATCCACAATTTCACACCATGGGTATGATTTTAGTAAAAGAAGCATAGTCGGTTTTCAATTTACAAATCCATATGCTATATATATATATATATATATATATTGAGAGTAGAATTTAGCATCGAGCAGGGAAATGTGGGTTTAGTGCATCCTATTTCTCAAAAACTATGAGCCACCATAGGTTTAAGGGGCCTTGCCAGAGAGTGTCTTCTTTACCCAAGATTGGATAAGATTAGTGATCACTTACGTTAAGGTTCTATTCTGATGGCAAGGGTAGGACAACTCTCCCCAACGTGGATAAGACGTTGGACTCCATGATACCTTACATGGTTTAAGTCGGTTAAAAGAATCTCCCACAAGAAAGAATAAAAGTAAAGATTTTATAAACTAGGTACAATGACTCGCTAAGCTTATTAATTATGCTTTATTATCATGTTTTATGATCTTTCAGCTTTCAGTTTTATACATGACCAAGGTGAGTACTGTTACACTTAGCATGCCTGATTTGAAAGTATATTCAGTTTCTGTTTTACTTTTGCACTCACCCTATATACAAAGTACATTCCAAAATACTAAACACATATATGTGTTTGTTGCTCCATTTCTTCATGATATAGGTACCAGATGTATCCCACAAACCAGGGCCAGACAGATTGTAGCTTCCAGCCGACAAGTGATGGGTTCTCTTATTTCAAGGAATCAAGTCAATTGCAGTTCTTATATTGTATTTTTTTCTTATTCATATATATTAATTTGGGATAGTTGGAGACATGTCCTAGCTACCTGTAGTTAGTATAGTAGAGGCTTCATAGATGGTCATTCAGAGTCAGTATTTGTAATTTGAGTTCCTCTCTCTCTCAGATTGCAGTGTTGTTAACTTTGATCAGTTATGTGTTGAAACAGCTTATCTCATGTTGATTATGCTTCTGCTAAGTTATGTAGCATATATATATATAATTTGTTGCTCAAGTGTCATGACAGTACATGGGTTAGCTTGGGATCACTTGTGATCCTAAGTACCCTGTGACGTCTAGGGTAGTCTTGGGCGTTACACAACATTCATCACATTTCCCTTCACAGTGTTATCATTATTCATGTGTCCTTCAACAATCATTATATCCTGCACCAGAAAACAAAAGACAGTGCTATCTCATTAATGAATGTCTACTCTCGATATCACAAGCTGTAAAGTCAAACCATGATCTATTTTTAGCGATGTAACCTTTATGTAGTAGTCAACCACAGTGTAAGAGATATAGATACAATGTTACTCCATGATGTTAACATTGTAGCAGTTGGTGATAAAAGATAGTAGAAATAACTGACTTAAGCTATATGACTAGAAAATGGGATGCAGCTAGAACCTCATATATTGTCTAGGATAGATATACTAGTATAGTTATTGAATGGGTAATTTTTGGGTTCATAGTAATGAAAGGGTGCGAATGGAAATGTTAAAACATGCAGGAACGCGTGAACAGTGACTATTTCGCGTGAACAGTAACACTATTTCGCGTGAACAGTGCACTGCTTCACGAACTGATGCATGAACAGTGACTATTTTGCATGAACAGTAGCATTGTTACGTGAACAGTAGCACTGTTTCACGTGAACAGTGCACTGCTTCACGAACTGCTGCAACACTGTTTTGAACTGATGCAATGTTTCACGAAATGGTGTACTGTTTCATAAAATTACTGCAATGGTTTAAGTAAACAGACATGTATTTTCAGGAAAAGACACAAACCTCTAAATTGAACCAATGACACCTTTCAAAGGGGTATGTTGTGGCTATAAATAACCTGTTTTCTTCCATAGGTTAAGACAGAAAATTTTCAGAATTACAAGCTTCTTCTTCTTCTTAAAAATACTCTAAGTATGATCATTTAAACCGTGAGTATGTTCGAAGAATCCGCCTATTTGAGGTACAGCTATAGTCGGATTGAAGGCCATTTTATCCTGGGAGAAAGATTCCATAACCTCGGGTACAGTGAGGGGAATTATTCCTTAAGGAAAGTCCGTGAATTCGGACGACTTGGCCTTAACAATTTTAGTTTCATCTATATTTCTGAAATATAAAATACACCTCTTGTAAAGATCATTTTGATCTTGTGTTGAGGGTATTTGTTCAACTTCGTTGTGTTCTTGTTCATACTTGAACTCGAGTTGAAGTTGTTGTTCTATTACACAGATTCTACGTACCCGTATTGTGGAAAATAACAATCTTAAGGAATAATTTTTTTCTTACAGAATCTGTATTGCTTGTTTTTGGAGATTAAAGCTTAGGATTTCTACTCCGCTTGAATTTAACTGGTGATTAGAAGATATAAAATCTTCATCACAAGTTAAGGTTCACTCGGTTGACGATTCGAAGTAATAAAAATTTCATTGTTAACTAGAAACAAGAAGAGTTTAGAGTTATTTAACTTTATTAATAGTATTCTAAAAAATACTCATTTTTCTGTCTTGTGGTGACAGGAAAAATGACAAATGAAAGTCAAATGATAGATGCGACAACGTCTATAGGGGAAAATAATATTGCCAAATCAAGTCGCACAAATGCTCCGCCAACGATGGCACCGGCGGAGAAGCCCAAAAAATTTTTTGGCATCGACTTCAAGCGGTGGCAATAAAAGATGTTATTTTACCTTACCACTTTATGTCTACAATGTTTCACTAGCGAAGACGCTCCCGAGGTGCCCGAGGGAACCTCGGACAAGGACCGCTTCGTTATTGTAGAATCTTGGAAACATTCGGATTTCATTTGCAGGAACTATATTCTGAGTGGTCTCCAAGACGACCTCTATAATGTCTATAGTGGAACCAAGACATCAAAAGAACTGTGGGGGGCACTTGAACAGAAATATAAAATGGAAGATGTGGGAATTAAGAAATTCCTTGTTGCACGGTTCCTGGACTTCAAAATGATTGACAACAAATCTGTTGTCTCTCAAGTACAGGAGTTGCAAGTCATCATACATGATCTTCTAGAAGAAGGTTTAATTGTGAATGATGCTTTCCAAGTAGCAGCAATAGTTGAGAAGCTACCACCTTTGTGGAAAGACTTCAAAAACTACTTAAAGCAAAAACGCAAGG
>NC_061111.1:192409247-192423417 GCF_002878395.1 Capsicum annuum | reverse complement strand
TGTGAATGATGCTTTCCAAGTAGCAGCAATAGTTGAGAAGCTACCACCTTTGTGGAAAGACTTCAAAAACTACTTAAAGCATAAACGCAAGGAGATGACCATTGAAGATCTTATCGTCCGTCTTCGTATTGAAGAGGACAATAAAGCTACTGAAAGAAGGTCAAAGGGAAATTCTACAATGAGTGGAGCACATATTGTAGAAGATGGCCAAATCAACTCGAAGAAAAGAAAGAAAGATGAACATGGAAGCAATCAACCCAAGAAAAATTTTAAGGGAAAATGCTTCAATTGTGGCAAAATTGGCCATAAGTTCACAGATTGTCGAGCCCTGAAGAAAGGCAAGAAAAAGGATCAAGCAAATATGATTGAGTCCAACAAATAATATGATAATTTGTGTGCTATGTTCATGGAATGCAACTTGGTGAGGAATCCACGCGAATGGTGGATGGATTCTGGTGCCACACGTCATGTTTGCACAAACAAAGAGTTGTTCTCATCATTTTCTCTGGCTCAAGTAGAAGAAATGCTCTACATGGCCAACTCCGCTACTACTAAGGTGGAGGGAACAAGAAAAATTTGCTTAAAGATGACTTCCGGCAAGGTCTTGACACTGAACAATGTTCTATATGTTTCGGAGTTACGTAGGAACGTAATTTCTATTTCACTCCTAGATAAGAACGGATTCGAATGTGTAATCATTTTTGAAAAAATTGTAGTTAGCAAAGGAGAAATGTATGTAGAAAAAGGCTATCTTACGGAGGGTCTTTATAAGATGAATGTAATGACTGTTGCAATGAATAAAAGTTTGAATGCGTCTTATTTGCTTGAGTCTTATGATTTATGGCATAAAATTTTAGGCCATGTTAATTACAAAACGTTACAAAAACTGATTAACTTAGAAGTTTTGCTAAACTTTGAGTGCAATAAATCTAAGTGTCAAACGTGTGTGGAATTGAAGTATGCAAAGCATCCTTATAAGTCTGTTGAAAGGAATTCCAATCCCTTAGACCTAATACACACTGATATTTGTGATATGAAGTCAAACCATCTCGTGGTGGAAAAAAGTATTTCATAACTTTTATTGGCGATTGCACTAGATATTGTTATGTCTACTGTCTAAATAGTAAGGATGAAGCAATAGATACGTTTAGGCAATATAAAATTGAAGTTGAAAATCAGTTAGACAAAAAGATCAAAATGATAAGCAGTGATAGGGGCGGAGAATATGAATCTCCCTTTGCGAAAATATGTGTAGAGAATGGAATAATCCATTAAACTAAGGCCCCGTATTCACCACAATCTAATGGAATTGCGGAAAGGAAAAACCAAACTTTGAAGAAAATGAATGCCTTACTTATAAGTTCTGGTTTACCGCAAAACTGATAGGGGGAGGCTATCCTTATGGCCAATTGTATACTCAACAGAGTTCCCCATAGTAAGACACAATCAATTCTTTACAAAAAATGGAAAGAAATAAAACCTAACTTGAAATATTTCAAAGTGTGGGGGTGTCTAGCAAAGGTACAAGTTTCTATACCTAAAAGGGTTAAGATAGGACCTAAAATGATGGACTACGTGTTCATAGGATATGATAAAAGTAGTAAAGCATATCGATTTTTGGTTCATAAATTTGAACATCCAGATATTAGTGAAAATACGGTAATTGAATCAGACAATGCTGAATTCTTTGAAAACATTTACCTGTATAAAATTAGACATGAACAGTCTAGTGAAGGTTCCAAATGACCTCGAGATGAACCAAGTGAGAATGTACATAATGAAGAAAATCCAAGACATAGTACACGTCAAAGAACGTCAACTTCGTTTGGATCGGATTTTCTAACATTTCTCTTAGAAAATGAGCCTCAAACATTTAAGGAAGCGATGTCTTCGTTAGTCTCATCCTTTTGAAAAGAGGCAGTCAATAGTGAAATAGATTCAATCTTAAGCAACCATACATGGGAATTGGTTGACCTTCCTCCCGAAAATAAACCTTTAGGTTCTAAATGGATCTTTAAAAGGAAAATGAAGGCGAATGGTACTATTGACAAATACAAGGCAAGACTTGTAGTAAAGGCTTCAAACAAAAGAAAGGTCTTGATTACTTCGATACATACTCACCAGTAACAAGGATAACCTTGATTTGAATGTTAATTGCCTTGGCGGTTGTATATGACCTTCAAATTCATCAAATAGATGTAAAAACTGTATTCCTAAATGGAGATTTGGAGGAAGAAATTTACATGGAACAACTTGAGGGTTTTGTAGCTCCAGGAAAGAAAAACAAGCTGTGTAAACTTATTAAGTCATTATATGGACTAAATCAAGCACCAAAACAATGGCATGCAAAGTTTGATCAAACCATGTTGGCAAACGGATTCAAAATAAATGAATGTGATAAATGTATTTATATTAAAGACACTCCAAATCACCAAGTCATTGTATGTTTATATGTGGATGATATGTTGATCATCAATAGAGACATTTCTGACATAAATGCAATAAAACGAATGCTCGAGAGCAAATTTGATATGAAGGATCTTGGAGTTGCAGATGTGATCTTAGGTATAAGAATCCATCAAACTCCACAAGGGTTGGCATTGTCATAGTCTCATTATATTAAAAAGGTACTTGACAAGTTCAAGTATATGAAATTTGGTATTGCTAAAACTCCATTGGATGCGAACTTTGCACTTTGAAAAAATGAAGGTGAAAGTGACTCGAAATTGGAGTACGCAAGAGTATTGGGATGTTTGATGTATATAATGAACTGTACACGATCAGACATTGCATGCGCTATTAGTAAATTGAGTCAGTACACCAGTAATCCCAACAAAACTCACTGGATGGTAATGAAAAGAGTTTTGGGGTATCTTAAATAAACTCAAAATTATGCTTTGCATTATAATAAATATCCTGCGGTACTTGAAGGATATAGTGATGCAAATTAGATCACTGGATTGAACGAAGTAAAATCCACAAGTGGATATGTATTTACTATCGGTGGAGGAGCAGTTTCTTGGAAATCATACAAACAGACGTGTATTGCTCGCTCTACAATGGAATCTAAATTTATCATATTAGATAAAGCTGGTGAAGAAGCAGAATGGCTCTAGAATTTCTTAGAAGATATTCCGTATTGGCCCAAGCCAGTGTCACCAGTATGTATACACTGTGATAGCCAAGCGGCAATAGGTAGGGCAGAGAGCATGATGTATAACGGTAAATCTCGTCATATAAGACAAAGACATAATAACGTTAGAGAACTTCTCTCTAGTGGAATTATCACTGTAGATTATGTAAAGTCAAAGGATAATGTGTCGGATCCACTTACAAAAGGCCTATCTAGAGAAGGAGTGGAATGAACATCCAAGGGAATAGGTTTAAGGCCTAGGACAAGTCAGCATAGCGGTAACTCTATCGAGCAGACTGGAGATCCCAAGAGCTAAGTTCAAGGAGATCAAACAAAGTTGTGTCTGACAGGTTTAACATTGTCAATTACCCAACCCATTCTCATGATGTAGACAATGTATAGTAAACAAGGATAAGACTTAAGGTGAAAAGTCTTTTAATGATTATCTAAATTTGACAGATTTGACCAAATAGTTTAATCTACAGGATTGAACGTTTAGAAATCACCTATGTGTGGGCGAAGTGGAAGCCGCTTCAAAGAGAATGTTAGTAAAGGCCTATTCTCTAAACTCTCATGAAAATCGAGACGTGTTCATGGCTGAAAAGAACAAAATCGTAAGACCTATAAACGGTAAAAGGCTGGTTGTGTGACATGTGTTGTCTAGATGTACATTAAAGCTTGACGGTTCAAAGATATCAAATCTACCGATTGACCGAGTGCATCTGATGCATGTTCACTACGGAAAGTTCAAAGGGAAACCTACTTATCCAGATGCAATCAGTCTTTGCTTAATGATCACATACTTGTCCATAAAAGTTTTACGAAAATAATAGTCATTCCCCATTCATATGGGGGATTGTTGGGTTCATAGTAATGAAATGGTGTGAATGAAAATGTTAAAATATGCAGGAACGCATGAACAGTGACTGTTTTGCTTGAACAGTAGCACTGTTTCACGTGAACAATGCACTGCTTCATGAACTGACGCGTGAACAGTGACTGTTTTGCGTGAACAGTGACTGTTTTGTGTGAACAGTAGAACTGTTACGTGAACAGTAGCACTGTTTCACGTGAATAGTGCACTGCTTCACGAACTGCTGCAACACTGTTTTGAACTGATGCAATGTTTCACGAAATGGTGTACTGTTTCATAAAATTACTGCAATGGTTTAAGTAAACAGACATGTATTTTCAGGAAAAGACACACACCTCTAAATTGAACCAATGCCACCTTTCAAAGGGGCATGTTATGGCTATAAATAACCTGTTTTCTTCCACAGGTTAAGACAGAAAATTTTTAGAATTACAAGCTTCTTCTTCTTCTTAAAAACACTGTAAGTGTGATCATTTAAACCATGAGTGTGTTCGAAGAATCCGCCTATTTGAGGTACCGCTATAGTCAGATTGAAGTCCATTTTATCCTGGGAGAAAGATTCCATAACCTCGGGTACAGTGAGGGGAATTATTCCTTAAGGAAAGTCCATGAATTCGGATGACTTGGCCTTAACAATTTCAGTTTCATCTATATTTCTAAAATATAAAATACACCTCTTGTAAAGATCATTTTGATCTTGTGTTGAGGGTATTTGTTCAACTTCGTTGTATTCTTGTTCATACTTGAACTTGAGTTGAAGTTATTATTCTATTATACAGATTCTACGTACCCGTATTGTGGAAAATAACAGTAATTCCCTCTGAATATTTCTCATAAGATTACAAGGGTAGAGACAATGTTTGCCTGGGTCTCATTGGTCATATTCTCACCTGCAAGAACAATCTTTGCTATATTAGTCAGTGGACCATTGGCTAAAATGGTAACCTTAGATCCGGGTTTGAGTGATTTCGCTTCTGATTCACATACTTCTACTGCTTGAGGTTGTCTGAGTCTAGGTTGACCAGTGTCTCTTAGAACTCCATATTTCACAAAATTTTCAAATCTTTAATGAAATTGCTTAATACTTCCATATGTTCTCTAAAATAGATAGTAAGGGTTCTCTTATCTACGTAGATTAGAGTAGGTGCTCACATGATTTGTCTGGTTGAATTGTTACACGCCCCTTCGGACTGAATGACAGATTTGTTTAACCTTGGTCTTTTTCTCGAGGACAAAGAAACACATGTTTCTTTTCTATTTTCCTTTCGAGCAAGGGTCTGCCGCAGAAATCTTCCTAGCTTCTTCAATCTGCTGAACTAGCAGAAGCTCAGAACCCTCAGGTGTCAAAAAAAAGTTGTGCCAACAAATTACGACAACACCAACTTTGATTTCTGATAGAGGATAGTGATTAGTATTAACATGGATGCTTGAGGTATGAAAAATAATGAAGCATGCATACCGTGATAGTTATAGTAGGGGTGGGCATAAAATACCAAAAACCAAATTATCAAATCGAACCAAAAAATTTGGTAATTGGTATTCGGTAATTTGGTATTTGGGATGGTATTTGAGAGTAAAATTTTAAAATCACGGTATTTGAGTTCGGGATTGGTAAAAAATATTACTACCTTTGGTATTTGGTATTTTCCAAAATTCTAATTATAGTTAAGTGACCCATAGGCCACATACCTAGTCCACACTCCAAAGGTCACATACTTGTGTGAATATTGCCCAAGCAAACTTTGAACTGTTAAACACAGTCATAAAGTAGACTCTTAACTTTACACAGCAGACTTCCTTGCAACCAACATATGACAACTTTTGAAGAAAATATCATGCTAAGACTGAAAATCGGGGCGTGGAAGGGAACAACAAAAAAAGAAGTCTTCATTATATGATACATAACACCATTGGTGGCTGTACTTGCCCAACTCTAATGTTCCTAACGTAGGTCGGAATATGGATTTAATCGAGGATACTTGGTCAAGCTTTCTTAATCCTTGTGTTCATATGTCAACAGCGGATAGAAGCAAAACTCAATATTTGGCAGACAACATAACATATATTACCCTCCATCACATTTATAAAAAGTAATATTATGACTTTACATCACATTTACATTCAGTTCGTTACATCCAGTTCATGTTGCATCCAGTTTGATGTAAATGTTATTCATGTTACATCCAGTTCTCCCCTTCTTGGAGATGGATCAAACTACACTAACATAGGTTTTAAGATGTTTCATTAATTGAGTCACACGTATCAACGTGTAATAAGACCAAATAAGATTGATTTTTTCTGGTGTAAAACTATGTATTCGGAGGTGTCAAACTACCAAACAAAATTGAATTTTTTTGAAAATGTTGGTTGAAAATCACCACTATTATCACCAAATAGGATCACTACAAGCATTTCCAACTTTAATATGGTAATACCGAATTCTGTACAGAACCAAAATTTAATTTACCGATTACCGACCCAAAGTTTAATGGCATGGTATCTGGTATCTACTTTCAATTACCGATTATTGAATTACCGAATCCGAATTATGAAAATACCGAACCGAATATAGATCCACCCTTTATTAGTGGATATGTACTCCCAAGTACGTTCCTCTAAACACATGGATCAAAGAATCCTCTGACCTAAGGACGAATATCCACATAGAGCGGAACCCAAGCTTTGGCTACAACAAAAAAAAGAAGAGAAAAGGGCAAGAGAAATCCATATCGAAAGACAGAAGAGGTGATTATGCTGACAATTCCATTCATCCAAAAGAGCGGGCTCACCCAAAAAGAAATTAGAATGAATGGACACATACTTTTCTGTCCACCTAATCCATATCTGAAAGGATACCTTTCCTCGACACTTAACGTAAGAAGTTTTTCATGGATGATTCAAGGAGTACACAGATTGATAAAGTGGCTGGGAGTAAAGTCTAATCCCAAGATATGGGTAATAACATCGAGACAGGCAACGACCCTCCAAACCATAGATGAAACCTGATCCATGAAAATTCTATAAACCTCGCAAAGATGAATGATGAATCGAATAATAGAGCTCCCACCGAGGCCTATGGAAAAGAGGTAGATGTATACCCCTAGGTAACCAATCTTGAAGGTGGAAATGTTTTCCAAAGAAAGGGAAGAAAGAACCTCGATATTATCTAATCAGATGCACTCATCTTTGACTTTTTAAAAAGATGCCCTCATCCATCGAAGATATAAAATAAATAATAAAGTGTGTTTGCGGCGAGGCTAAAAGATCCCCGAATTCATGGAGTTTGTAATTACTCTTATGGTGAGACTTTTAGGGACTACCGAGTTAGTCAGGGACTCAGTCTCATCTTCGGACTTCACCAAAGGATTGAAGTAGTTCTCGTTAATAGAAACAGAGGAAGAGTTGACTTTGTCTGCATTAGAAACTTAGGGTATGACAGCAGCGGAGATGGTGACATCATTGATAAGTCCCAAATCCAAAGCCGCAAATTGAAATTGGCACTACTCACATTGGTAAGGGAAATAATGACATTTGATTTTATGATAGAAAAGGTGGAAAGTAAAAGACGAGAAATCCACAAACTAGAGTATGTATGGAGAAACAGAGGAAAGATAAGGAAGAGCCAAGTGAAGTAAAATGGAACGAGTATTGAGGGCTATGATTACTAAAGATAAGAGCCACCACTTGTCTCAAAGGGATGACACACCCCTGCGGTGGTCTCGAGCCAACTAGCTTTCAGATCTTTTCACTTTTCAAGGACATTCATGTTATCTTCAAAAAAATAGAGGGACTATTTGTATAGGGTGAAATAGCTTTTAGCAAGTATGGGTCGTCTCGAATAGAGTAGGAATGGAGTCGGCACATGATGGTATTATTCGGGGAACAAGATCGAGATGGAATAATATCCTCTCGGGCAAGCTAGAAATGGCATGAGACTACTAGCCATGGAGACCACACGAAAAAATAGATAGGAGACAAGTATGTCAAAGCTCTCAGGTGCATACAAGATCCTCGGTTGGTCCAAGCAGTCAGACACACAATATGAGGCTGGCATCCCTCTATAGTTCATCAACAAGTGATGCTTGGTCATTGATTATGGTACTGCATGGTTCAAGTTACACGCTTTTACTTGTTCTAAACCATCCTTGTACCAAATAAATAGGCGCCCCCTCCCCATTGTAATGGCATCTGATTTTATCATCTCTATCCATAACCAATATAATTTCTTCTAGCCTTCCCCTTAAGTTTTCTTTGTTGTGCACTGCTTATTGTGTTCGTTGCTTAAGTTACTATCAACTCTGATCAAGGCTGACCCGTGACTCAGGCGTTTCTCTCTGCATCGTCGCTCTAGATTTGTTTCAAGCTTTAATTTGTTTGCGGATTACATTATTTATGTTATCTGCTCCCTCCATTTAAAAAGAATGATTTATTTTGACTTAACACAGTGTTTAAGAAAATGAAAATGACTTTTAAATTAGTGATCTTAAATTAAAGTTACATCGAATGTGCCAAAATATTTTTTAATCTTATGGTCACATGTGAAAAATTAAAATTAAAGTATTGCCAAAAAAGAAAAGAATCATTTTTTTTTAAATTGACCAAAAAGGAAAGTTGGTCGTTCTTTTGGAACGAAGGAAATGTTTGTTCATTTCAAACTCTCATTACTAACTCAAAGCTAAGCCTTAATGCATGTCTCGACCTACCTATGAATTCGACTATTCCAAATCGAGGGTACACAAAAAGTACATATAGTTGGTGCCAAAAGAAAATCCTTCAGGAATTATAATTGTATTTCTCCTTTTTTGACAATACTTTAATAGTATTTCTCCAAATTTGGAGATGCATTATTCATCTTCTCTATTTTACCTTTTCATTATTATATTATTATTTATATTATATAACATTTTAAATTCAACATATTATAATTTATGTAAGACCATTAATTTAGTCTTTGATATTCGTAATTATTTTCTAATTCAATATCTTTATTATATTAATTTTAAATTTTATTAATTAATTTCCATATATAATATTTTATTTAAAATATAAGTTAGTGATCTTATCATTTTTAGTTGTATAATTATAATTGTATATTAAAAGTAATTTTGTATTACATCAAGATTTTGAAAAGAATATGAATTTTATAGGGTGGATATATATATATATATATATATATCTGCACGAAAGATCGGAAGTATATATATATATAAAGAAAATGAAAGGTTTTATTTTAGGAAATAAGAAAAAAATTGAAATAATAATAATAATATAATATTAAAGAAAGAGAAGAAATTTTTTTTTTGTGAGATAAAATAGAGCCGTAGGTTAGAGTTGGTGTACTCCAAATATAGAGATTCTCTATTTGGAGATAAAAATATAGAGTATGATTGAAAATGGCACAAGAAACTGTCTATAAAGAAAAACTTGGGGTCATATATTTGCGTGATATTATATTCGCATAGCAAAAAAAATCATATCTCAAATAGTACACAAAGGTGGCCTTTTGAACAATAGGAGGCACACAACAAAATTTGCTGTGATTGTTTAAATCAATAAAATTATTATTTTTCAATATTTAAATCAAACCAAACCAATATAATACATTTTATATTGCTTATCAAAGACAGTCAACCCATGATTGTAGGGCAAAGAGTGGAGATGATTCTGTAGCATTTATTATATAAAGCACATGACATTGCAACCAAGACAGGAAAGGAAGAACGTGACAGGAATCAATTGTAAAAGAAACTAATAAGATCAACAACACACACCATTAAAAGAATTTTATCTTTTTTACATTACGTTTTAATATATGCAAAGTGTGATAACGTGGATTTTTCAGTTGTTTCCGGTGGTTGGTGATAGAAGCTTGGAAACCTTGCCCAGTTACGTATGATTTTTGTCTTAATTTTTTTATCAAAATTAACTTTTATTTTTTTTTAAAAGAAAAATAAAAGTAATATCATAATTACTTTTACTTTTCTTAAAAGAAAAATATAAAATTTTACCATATTTAATTAACCTCTTTCTTGGAGGAAATGATTTGGACATTTATAAATAGAAGGTCTCCTTCTCATATCAAAACACAATAGAATCCACAATATAGTCGTTTAAAGAGTTTTGTTTAGGGGGAGATTTCTCTTCCCAAAAGATTTTAAGTTTTTCAATATTATTTTTACTATGTAGGTCGTTTGACCAAATTATATTAATAATATGCCTTTTAGTAGTATGCTTTTCTTTATCATCTGATTTATTATCTTCATGGTTTGCAAACTATAAGATTCTGCATGACGCCCTCTCGATTTCGAACCCAACAAGTGGTATCAGAGTCTATAGTTCAATGGTTCGATAGTTCAGATTGAGGACATGTTGAGATTAAAGTTGCAACCAATTTGACGATAGTAAAGATATCTTGTCAAAATAAAACTATAAATGGAGACAATTGTCAATCATATTTTCAACAATCCTGTTGTAACATATCTGAAATAAAACTTACTTTTAACCATATAAAGGGTTCCAATATTTTTAACTTGAAAGGGCTCATACATTTTTTAAACTAAAAGCTTGATTTTTAAACATGTAAAGCAATAGTGATGAAGACTGTGTGAAGAATAAAGATCAAAGATGTGAAAAAGGCAGATCAAGTGAAGAAAATCAAGTAAAAAAAGAAAGATTTCTTCACATCACAAGTATGATTTTGATCTTACCAAAGATGGTTCTAATCAATTTGCAATCAATATAATGATGATGAAGATTTTTTGTCCAACTACACGTGAAGAAGAAGTTTTAAACATATTTCAACATTACTGTTGCTACATTTTTAAGAATAAAAATAAAATATTTATTTTTAACCCACTTTTAACCATAATATTTTATTTTTAACCATGACAAACAACTGGAGATTATATAAAGAACGAAGATCATGCACGCAAAGAAGGTGGATCAAATTATGTCAAGAAAATTAAGCCAAAAAGGGGAGATTATTTTCCTTCAATAGAAAATTAAAACTCAATTTTGGTAAGATCTTTGTTAGGGTTTTTGCCCTGATTTTCTTACCAAATTTAAGTTTTACTTTTCTTAAAAGGAAAATAAAAGTAATACCATAATTACTTTGACTTTTCCTAAAAGTAAAATATAAAACTTTTTCATATTTGGCTAACCTCTTTTTTTAAGGAAAAGTTTTAAGACTTTATATATAAAAAGACTCCTCTTCTCATACCATAACATAGTAGCATCCACAATGTAATCTTGTAAGAGTTTTATTTCAGGCGAGATTTTCTCCCAATATTTTTATATTTTCTCTAGTATTAGTTTTCATGTGTAGGCCAATTAACCAAATAATATCAATAATATGTTTTGAGTAAAAACAAAAAAACTTGTTGGGTTTGAAATCGAGAGAGCATCATGTGGAAGTTTATAATTTGCAAAATAAGACGGTGATAATTCTGATGACAAATAAAAATATATTAAAAACATATTATTGATATTATTTGGTTAATTGGCCTACACATGAAAACTAATAGAGAAAACATAAAAATATTGGGAGAAAACAAAACTCTTAAAATACTACATTGTGGATGTTACTGTGTTATGGTATGATAAGAGGGGTATATATAGAGTTCCAAAACCTTTCTTGCAAGAAAGAGGTTAGTCAAATATGAAAAAGTTTTATAGTTTCTTTTTAGGAAAAGTCAAAGTAATTATGATATTACTTTTATTTTTCTTGTAAAAAAAGTAAAACTTAAATTTGGGAAGAAAATCATGGCAAAAATCCTAACAAATCTCTCCTTTTTGGCTTGATTTTCTGGACATAATTTGATCCACCTTCTTTACGTGCATGATCTTTGTTCTTCACATAATCTTCATCATTGCTACTTGTTATGGTTAAAAATAAGATTTAAAATATTATGATTAAAAGTGGTTAAAAATTAATATTTTATTTTTATTTTTAAAGAATCAACAACATGATTGTTGAAATATGCTTAAAACCTGTTTTCTACGTGTAGCTTAAAAAAATGATCATTATCGTCAAACTGGTTGCAGCTTGATTTTGAAACTATTTTGAACATGTTTAATCTCGTCTCACCACACTATTGAACCTTTGAATCATAATTTCTAATACCATTTGTTGGGTTCAGGGCGTTGTGCGAAAGCTAATAATTTGCAAACCATAAAGACAATAATTCAATAGAAACATAAAATAATGCTAAAAAGGCATATTATTGATATGTTTGATCAAAACGACCTACATATGAAAAAACTAATATTGAAAAACATAAAATTTAGTGGGAGAAAATCTCCCCTAAATAAAACTCTTTAAACGAATACATTATGATAGAAGTGGATTTTTCAGTTGTTTCCGGTGGTTGGATTTTTCAGTTGTTTCCGGTGGTTGGTGATGAGCTGTGATGCTGCTATCCGATAAATGACAATGAATGGGCAGTTTAATATCTATTAGCAGGGGCGGACCTTGTAGGATTTTGGGGTGCTCCGGCACCCACTAAACTAGACGCGAACTAGGTATAATTATATAAAAAATATATAAAAATAGATATAAAACATATAAAAGCACCCACTATCCTTAAATCTTGGGTCCGCCACTGTCTATTAGATGGTGTGCTCCAAAGTCTTCTCTGCTCATCAAAGCTTCCAACTACAGCTGACTGCTTTCCATCATTTACTCTATTTGCAAAAACATTGTAATATGCTAATGGATCCACATTCTCCAATACTTTCACTGATTTGCCTTGCTTTTCGTCAATAATTATCTGTCCATCTACAGATTCATACCCTGTGGCATTGACTTTGATGTTCTTGACCTCAAAAGTTGAATTTAGTACAGAACTTTCACCACCCAAAATTACTGCTCCAAGGATCTCTCCAAGAAATATGTCCTGAAATGTTACAGATGATGAGTTATAGGATCTAGCGAAACTGGATTTGTGCATGCTCGTTAGGATGAATTAAGAGGAGATTATATACCATATGCTTGTATCTAGGATGTGTCTTTTTCAGGGAGCGTAGCCTTGACAGTAAACGTTTTGCAAAGATTGCTTCCGGTGTCTGCTTCGTTATGTGAAGTCTTTTAAGAATCGTAGGAAATGCACTGACTTTCCGCTGTGCACCAAGTGGAATGAGAGTGATATTGAGTTCTGAACTCAAAACTGTCTTTGCTGCCAGAGGGTCAAGAAACATGTTCAGTTCGGCAAATTTATTTGAAGGAACATTGATCACATTTCCCTTATCAGTTTTGTCATGATTGATGTGCCCTCCAACGACTACTATATCCTGCATCATAATTCAAAAGGTAGTGCTTTCTCACTTGGGAATGTCCATAGATATCTTGAGAAGTAAACTCAAACAACACTCGTTGCAGTTGAGTGATATAGAAATGTATTGATATGACATTGTAGTTGACATAAGCTACCAAGGTAAATTAAGTTAGGACCACGGGTAAAAATAACTGTCGTAAGATGATAAGGATAGAGGAAACACTTGCCTTGATAACGTTGGTCATATTCTTGTCCGCGAGAACAATCTTGGCTATGTTGGTCAATGGGCCATTGGTTAAAATGGTAACCTTGGATCCTGGATCAAGTGATTTCACTACTGAATCCCATACTTCTAGTGCCAGAGGTTGTCTGAGTTCAGGATGATCAGTGTCTCTAGGAGCTCCAAATTTCACAGAATTTTCAGCTGTATATCTGAAATTATTTAGACCAAGATGGTATATCAGCAGAATTGTGCAGTACAAAAGTGAACCTGTAGGAACTAATTGCTTAGACTCATAACATGGAATGATAATGCTTGACAAATTCTTCTACATGGAAACTATAGGCAGATTCAGACTGGATAATGTACCTGCGAGGACTTCGAGGCAAAGAACGAGATAATCCATAAAGAGTGTCTGAGTCGAGAAATCCACCGCTGCCTTGTGGAATTACCTTATTGTACTTGCAATCACCAACTGCAGAGAAAACAGGATCAGACTGGTTCATTGCAGACACTTCTCCAAGGCCCACGGGAATGTCATCACGACCCATCATATGAAGCAAATCATACACAGAATCAATTGTTGCAGCATTCGCCCAGCCGGTTGGACTCACAATTATGGCCTGAATGGAATAATATATTGCATATTGTTAAGCATTGCTTACTTAACT
>NC_061111.1:192387372-192406247 GCF_002878395.1 Capsicum annuum | reverse complement strand
AAATTATCAACAAGAACCAGCAAGTCAACAATAATGCTAGTGAATCGAAAGAGCCCCACACGGCTTCACTAGACTTCAAGATTCCAACAAAACAATATTAATAAGATTACAAGAATGATAATAACTTGACATACAATATTCAAGAGTCTAAGAACCCTAACAACAAGAGAGGACCCTAAGACTAAAGAATATCAACACCAAGTTCTTACTTGGACCAAGAGAAACTCTATGACCTCAAAATCCTAGTTTCTAGCCAAGAGACAACACAAGTATTACTCTACTTGTGAGTTTCAAATTTGAGCTTCTCCAATGAAAGAGAGAAATTCCAAAATATTACAAGTATTTGTTGTCTCAAAATATCATGAATGAACCAAGTGAAAGAAATAGCCTTAATATTGTCTATATATAGTACTCCACAAAATGAAAGGAAAATGACCATTCTAGCCTTGGTCTTGGGTGGCTTTGGAGTGTAATAAACTTACACTTCAAAACCCCTCTTCACACTTCAAAACATGGAATCCCTTAGATGAACTAATTACATACTCACATACGGCCCTTTGCATGATCATAGCTTGTAGTTTTTGTAACTCCCGAGTTTGGCTACTTGTGAATGATCTTGAGCTAGTTGCACTTGTATCATCCTCTCCATCTTCAAGGGAATTTTTCCTCAAATTCGGTGGATGTTCATTCTCAACTTTGGCAATAGGAGAGAGGTCACATATGTTGAAGGTCTTGTGCACTTGATATTCTGGAGGAAGGTCAATTTTGTAGGCATTATCATTGATTCTTTCAAGTACTTGAAAAGGACCACCACCCCTCGACATCAACTTGGTTTTCCTTTGTGAAGGAAATCGACTTTTCCTAAGGTGCACCCAAACCCAATCACCCGATTCAAGAATAAGCTTTCTTCTCCCCTTGTTTTCTCTCTTAGTGATGTCTTAATTTTTCTTCTCAAGCTTTTGCCTCACTTTATCATGAAATTTCTTTATGGATTCGGCCTTATTACTTCCATCTAAGCTAATCATGAGATCACTTGGAAAAGAAGTTAAATCCAAAGGGGTGAGGGGGTTGATTCTATATACACACTCAAAGGGAGTTATTCTCGTACTTGAGTGTATAACCCGATTGTATGCAAATTCCACCAAAGGTAGGTGGTCCTCCCATGAAGTCATTTTTTCTTTAACCATTGATCGTAACATAGAACTCAAAGTCCTATTTACGACCTCAGTTTGGCCATCAGTTTGTGGGTGACAAGATGTAGAGAATAGCAATTTAGTGCCAAGCCTACCCCACATTGACTTCCAAAAGTAACTAAGGAACTTAGAGTCCTTATCACTTACAATGGTCCTCGAAACACCATGTAATTTGACAATATTTTTTACAAATAAAGAAGCTACACGTGATGCAACTTCACTTTTTGAACAAGGAATGAAGTGTGCCATCTTAGAAAACCGATCAACCACAACAAAAATGCTATCCCTACCTCCTCTAGTCCTCGGCAATCCTAATACAAAATCCATAGATATATCAAGCCAAGGACGTAAAAGAGTGGAAACTGGGGTATACAACCCGTGAGGGAGGAGCCGAGACTTGGCTCTCTTGAAATCTATACATTGGCCACAAATCCTAGCCACATCCTTGTGCATTCTAGGCCAATAGAATTCCTCCTCTAATATCCCAAGGGTCTTGTCAATCCCAAAATGACCCATTAGACCGCCATCGTGTGCTTCCCTCACAAACAACTCTCTCAAAGATCTAGAAGGTACACATAATCATCTACTTTTAAACAAGTAACCATCGAACTTGGCATAGGGATTTGAACCCCTATCCGAAACCCACTTATTCCTATCCAATTCTTCACATTCCCTAAAGATAGGAGCAAAGTGAGGGTCCTCGGGATATAATGCCTTTAGGCTCTCAAAACCCATTAACTTTGAAGACAAAGTGGACATAATTACATGTTTTCTAGACAAGGCATCGACAACCACATTGTTCTTCCCCTTCTTGTATTGAATAACATAAGGGAAGGTTTCTATAAACTCAATCCATTTGGCGTGCCGTTTGTTAATCTTGTCTTGTGCCCGTAAGTGTTTCAAGGATTCATGGTCCGTTCAGATCACAAATTCCTTAGGCCACAAAAAGTGTTGCCAAGTGGCCAAGGCTCTAATCAAGCCATACAACTTTAAATCATACGTGGAGTAGTTTAGAGTTGCTTCTTTGAGTTTTTCGCTAAAGTAAGCAATGGGTTTTAAATCTTGCATCAAAACAGCCCCTATGCCTACTTTATTGGCATCGCATTCAACTTCGAACGCCTTATCAAAGTTGGGCAATTATAACAAAAGGCACAGAGATAAGCATAGCTTTCAAAGCTTCAAAAGTCTTAACCTGCTCGTCACCCCACTTGAAGGATTGATCTTTTCGAATGACCTCGGTTAAGGGGGTGTCTACGGTGCTAAATCCTTTGACAAACCTTCTATAAAAACTAGCCAACCCATGGAAGCTTCTTACTTCTCCAACGGTTTGTGGGATTAGCCAATTTTTGATAGCATTTATTTTGGATTCATCCACTTCGACCCCTCTTGAGATAACAACAAAACCCAAGAAAACAACTTCATTAAGACCAAAGGAGCATTTTTCCAGATTTGCATACAATATTTTCTTTCTAAGGACATCAAACACACATTGTAAATGGATCACATGCTCATCTAAGGACTTACTATAAACCAAGACATCATCAAAGTAGACAACAACAAACTTTCTAATAAATGGCTTCATCATATGATTCATTAGCCGCATGAAAGTACTTGGAACATTGGTTAGACCAAATGGCATAACCATCCATTCATAGAGACCAAATTTGGTCTTGAAGGCGGTTTTCCATTCATCACCAGGTTGCATACGAATTTGGTGATAATCATTCCGAAGATCTATCTTAGAAAACATATAAGAACCATTCAACTCATAAAACATGTCATCTAATCTAGGAATAGAATGACAATATTTTACCATAATCTTGTTGATGGCTCAGCAGTCCACACACATGCGCCAAGTTCTGTCCTTCTTTGGCACTAATAACATCAGAACCGCACACGAACTCATTCTCTCTTTGATGTACCTTTGTTGAGAAACTTCTCAACTTGTAGTTGTAGTTCTTGGTGTCCGTAGGATTGCGTCTATAAGCCAAATTATTTAGCAATTGTGAACCCGACACAAAGTCAATTTGATGTTTAATTCCCCAAAGTGGGGGCAACCCTTGTGGAAGTTCTTTGGGAAAAACATCTTCATAATCCTGCAACACACAAGAAATCAAAGAAAAAATAGAAGAATTGTGGGGTTAGTGTTAAAACAATGAGCTAAAAGAAACATAAGTGTGTCCTCGTCATGATCCAAGAAGAGTTCCTTTTTTATAGACAATATCACCATGTTTTCTTTTCCTTTTGATGTCGAGGAAGCCCCGGATACCCCTACTGCCCCACCTACGGGTTCTCTCTCTTTTTCTTTATTTTTTGGATTTCTTCCCTTTTCTTTCAATTCTCTCATCCTTTGATGCAGTTTATTCACTTGTGAAGGCAAAAGAGGATAAAATGTGACCTTTCAACCATCCTTCTCAAGTGTATATCAATTGGACCTCCCACCATGTTTAGCAGACCTATCATATTGCCAAGGTCTACCTAATAACAAGTGACACGCTTGCATTGGTATCACGTCATAAAGCACTTTATTTTGGTAGTTTCCTACCTTAAACCGTATCACACATTGCCTCATGACTTTTAATTCACCACATTAATTTAACCATTGCAACTTGTAAGGGATAGTATGAGGTGCAGTTTGCAATTTCAAGAAGTTCACCATAGTGACACCAACAACATTTGCATAACTACTATTAGCTATCACCAAAGTCCACTCACTTCCCTTTACAAGGCATTTAGTACAGAATAGATTTTCCCTTTGACTAGGGTCATCTATTTCCTTATTAATCATGATGTGCCTAATTACAAAGTTTGGAACCATACACTCCCCTTCTTGTGGATAAACATCTTCACCATTATCATCATCATCATGCACTTCATTCTTGGTTCCCTTTCTATCTTGAGGCTCGACCTCATTCTCTTCTTTTTCAAAACCCACCTCTTTACCAAAGTAATATAATCTCCTTTCCTATAGGATTACATTGCGTTGGTTTGGACATTCATTGGCTTTATGTCCCCAACCTTTGCACTTAAAATATTGGAACCCTTTAGGGTTATGATACTTATGAACTTCTTACCTTGGAGGAATTTTGTGGACCGTTTTGGGCTCGGGCAACCTTGTAATAACGGGTTGGTCATTGTTTTAGGGCCAACCCAAAGAGTATTGAACCATTTTCTTCCTTCTAGTCCAACTCGAGGTGGATTGTCCCCTTGCCTTGAACGACAACCTCTCTTTAAGTTCCCATTTAATCTCAAGAGTCACTTGGAAGATACCTTTAACGGTATCAAATTTGTGAAATATTAAATGAGTGAAGATTTCTTTGTTCAACCCACACTTGAATCGGTTGATGTCATGACTAATTTGTTCCCCACGATGATCAAGCTTCAACATGAGTTTTTAAAACTTATCATAATACGTCATCACACTTTTGTTACCTTGACACAAGTTATACAATCGAGTAAGCAACTCATGGCGATAACTCTCGGGAAGGTACCGTTGTCTCATTAAGTATCTCAATCGAAACCAAGGTGGTGGCTGCCGATCAACTAATTCATTACCAAACCGCTTGACGTACTTCCATCAAGTGTTATCATAACCCTCAAAATGAGCTATGACATAAAAACTCTTCTATTCTTTCAAGATATCATTAACTTGGAAAAAATTTTCGCGAGCCAATTCCCAAGCTAAGTAGGCCTCGGGGTCACTTTCACCTTTAAATATTGGTAGGCTCAACTTGATGGTGTTGATGCCTACGTCTCTTTCTTGGTATCGGTTTTCCCTTTCTCCATACCCTCGGTATCTTCTTGGATCTACACGACCCCCTCCCATCTTCTCCTCCCTCAAGTAAGCATCATAAAAGGCTCCATACCCTTCATAATCCTCTCTACCATATTTCTCAGAGTGTACGGGATGATTTTGGACATTTAGAACTTGATTTGGATAAATTTGATTTTGTGGGGGTGGTGGTCTTTGGTTTAGTGGAGCTTGGAATGAAGGGTTTAGATTTAGTGGAGGTACTTAACGTCCAAGTCCCTCTTGTGGGACTTGAGGAGTTTAGGAATGTACTGGTCTGGTGGAGTCACGGTTTAAAGAAAAAAAAGTGGTTTGGCTTACTGCATTTAGTGGAGTTTATGGTGGATTTAGCATTTGGTGCCATGTTTCGGGAGTAACGGTGGCGGAGGAAGTTCTATCATGTCCATTTGAAGAAATATGCTGAGGAGTAGAAGGGCGAGAGTTCCTTTGACTCTCTAGTTTTTCTAATCTCCCATTAATAGTTGACACATCTCTTTTTATTGTGGTCAAATCCTTTTTCACGGCTCCAACTTCTGTATTCAACCTTTCAAGTATTCGAGTCATAGCCTTAAGAGTAACCCTCATAGTCTTAATAGCATTGGAATCCACGATTTGAGAAGTGGTTCCCTCTATTGTCAAGGTATTACCTACAAAATCAAAAAACAAGTTAGTGTAACCCTCTCCTCACTTATACTCTTTAGATCACCTCACACTTTAGTTCCACAAGTATTGTAGATTGGCTAGTAACCCGTGAATCCTTAAAGTATGGGTAGGCTCTTGTCCGGAGTGGATTCTTGTTTGAAGACTCAAAGAATTCTCGTCGGACTAGAATCAAGAAGTTTCAACCTGTTCAAACGACAAAAGCACACAAGAAAATGATGACACAAACTCAAGGCTTCAAGGGACTAAGTAACAAACTAGTAGGAGTGTACTAGTTTGTTAGTTAGTTCTTAGAACAACTAAGGTAAGCCAAGAATCAACAATTAGAAACTAAGAAAATCCAAATTTGAGCTTAATCTTGACGTGAACAGTGTTTTAGGGTGATGTGGTAGCTTACAATCAGTCACGACCTACATAATTTGTTCATCAACTTGAAGTCTTAATCTTTACATAATTTTTTTGTAATGGATAACTTGATATTGGAGGAAAAATAAAAGTCTTGTAGTCTTTTTCAACCTTTCAAACTCAAAAAGGTGAGATTTGACTTTAGTCCCACAAGACAGGGTCCCTTGATTTAAGAAAAAGTGGTTGTTAAGTCTAGGAAGTGATGTGTACAAGTCTTCTCACAAACAACTTTACAACTCTTGTCTTACAACTTTTTGGATCTATTTTACACTTTTTTTTTGTTGTCTTAAGTTTTAAGAATAGATGAAGAACAAGATGAACACCACAAAAACCTTCAAGAACACAATAACAACTTCTTCAAGAACACACCATAACGCCACCAATTGTCAACAACAACATAAAACATATGACCATCTTCAAGTCACCACAACAATGGTCAATTTTATAAGCTCAACTTTAGATCTAGACACTTTTAGTGTTGGTGAGAAATAAACCAATACTAGAAACACACTAGACAAGTAAAAGATTACTAGATCTAGTCACAAAACTCTTGGACAAGTCAACACAATATTTCTTCAAGTTTCGGCTAAGGTCGAACACAACACAATGTTTCTAATTTTGGTAAGATCTTCCCAAGATTAGTTTTGTAAGAAAAAAAAAACCTTGAGCTTTGATACTAAGTGATACAACATCAAGTTTACAACACAAGAAACTAACAACAACAAGAACAACATATGAACAACAAGTGCTAGGGTATCGAAATAGGCCACACACAGCTTCACTAGGCTTCAAGAATCACGTTTTTAGAACAAGAAGATGAAATTATCAACAAGAACCAGCAAGTCAACAATAATTCTAGTGAATCGAAAGAGCCCCACATGGCTACACTAGACTTCAAGATTCCAACAACACAATATTAACAAGATTACAAGAAGGATAGTAACTTGACATACAATATTCAAGAGTCTAAGAACCCTAACAATAAGAGAGGACCCTAATACTAAAGAATATCAACACCAAGTTCTTACTTGGACCAAGAGGAACTCTATGACCTCAAGATCCTAGTTTCTAGCTAAGATACAACACAAGTATCACTTTACTTATAAGTTTTGAATTTAAGCTTCTCCAATGGAAGAGAGAAGTTCCAAAATATTACAAGTATTTGTTGTCTCAAAATATCATGAATGAACTAAGTGAAAGAAATAGCCCTAATATTGGCTATATATAGTACTCCACAAAATGAAAGAAAAATGACCATTCTAGCCTTGGTGTTGGGTGGCTTTGGAGTGTAATAAACATACACTTCAAAAAACATGAAATCCCTTAGATGAATTAATTACACTCTCACACACGACCCTTTGCATGAACATGGCTTGAAGTTTTTGCAACTCCCGAGTTTGGCTACGTGTGAATGGTCTTGAGCTAGTTGCACTTGTATCACTTTAGCCGCAACGAGCATCCCGAATTATTGAGACCCGAGAGATTCCTATAATGGCCCAACCCATTAGTAATATTGTCCGCTCTGGGCCCAGGCACGTACGACTTTAAAATGGGTCAATAGGGAGTAAGGCTTGCTTACTTATATACCCAACATCCCTCCTGTGTTTTGCCGATGTGGGACTCTTTATCCTAAGTTATGGTTGTTACATACACCTCTCCTTATAAAGTCAGCATCCTCACTGAGGTTTGCCCCACTGAATGGGATTTGCCTAGACTCAAGATTAAGGTTTGCCCCGCTTTATCGGGATTTTCCTAAACTCAGTTTAAACTCTGACCCACATTGATAGGGATGACACAAGAGTGGATCTGATACCATTCTTTTCACGACCCGAGTTGAGGTCCTGGCCGCGATAGGCATGTAGAAGCATCAAAGCCTGAGAGACCCCTGTAACAGCTCAACTCACTAGTGATATTGTCCGCTCTGGGTACCCAGGCCCGCACTGCTTTAAAATACATCACTAGGGAGTAAGGCTTGCTTACTTATATATCCAGCATCCGTCCTGTGTTTTGTCAATGTGAGACTTTTTATTCTAAGTTGGGATTGTTACATATTTCTTGTCACGACCAGAGCCGAGGCCCTGGCCGCGATGGGTATCCTGAACCATCAAGGCCTGAGAGACCCCTGTAACTCCCCAACCCACTAGTGATATTGTCCGCTCTAGGCCCAGGCTTGCACGATTTTAAAATGCGTTACTAGAGAGTAATGCTTGCTTACTTATATACCCAACATCCCTCCTGTGTTTTGCCGATGTGGGACTCCTTATCCTAAGTTGTGGTGTCACATACACCCCCTTATGGACTCAACGTCCTTGCTGAGGTTTGCCCCACTGAATGAGATTTGCCTAGACTCAAGACTGAGGTTTGCCCCGCCTTATCTAGATTTGCCTAAACTCAGTTTAAACTCTGGCCCACATCGACAGGGCTGACACAATAGCGGCTCTGATACCATTTTTGTCATGACCCAAGTCGGGGCCCTGGCCGCGACGAGCACTCCGAACCATCAAGGCATGAGAGACCCCGATAACTCCCCAACTCACTAGCGATATTATCCGCTTTGGGCCCAGGACCGCACGGCTTTAAAACACGTCCCTAGTATATATATATATATATATATATATATATATACATCAACTTTGGATCCATTAGTTATCTTCACTATAACCATTATTTTTGTATTTAATTGGGTCATTAAGATTTTGATTCATTATTATGACTATTCAATATATAGCCGTTGGAAGATTAATGTGATCATTAATCTGACGATTAAATATTGTCATAACTCCATTTCTATAAAATGATCTTCTTCCACTATATATATGACAAATGGTTTAAGTTGTGAGTGAGTTCCTAGGATAATTCTTTTTTCTTAAGAGACGAGAGGAAAAAACAAATTACTTCTTTCCATATTTTATAAGTATCCTGGGTTTTATGTCTTTAGGAATCTTTGTTAGTTTATGACTTCTAATTATATATTAGAAGAGTTTGTTGAATTCTTGGAGATATATCTGTGCCGGTTGAAATATCCTTACGGACAGTGACACAAAAGCACACCTCAAGCTTTAAAGAATTCCATACAAGTGTTAGTGAAAAAAGTGTTTCCCGTAATAGTTACAACACAAGTTATACGCACATATCAAATAAAGGAGAACAAAGTTATGAGAACTAAGCTTCATCATCTAGTTAGAGTAATTCTATGAGGGATAGAACGAAACATATCCTCGAATTATTGTCAATTCTACAGTTTCACATTCAGTAGCCATCCAGGTAAAGCTTTTACCATTCATGTATGAGAATAATTATATAGTCTTGAAACAGATCAACACTTTTAAATGCTATACACGGCATCATTGCAAAATTTTGATTGATATGATTAAGACGGGGAGAATGGTACCTGTGGAAGGAAACTCTTTCGGAATCCATAATTTGAGTCGATGTCCAAGCGTCCTCCGCGACCAATAGGTACAGCTTGTCTATATCTACAATATCCAGCGGTTCCATCTTCCTGACAAATCAGTGAAACATCAGTAGCATATTCAGGAAAAGGGCAAGCATGCATGGAGATGTATAATGCAACGATATTTTGACATGAGCAACAAATGCTTAATTTAAACTTTCAGAATTGTGCCAAAGGTAGAGTAAATGGATAATTTTTCTCACCTGATCAATAATAGGGAGATATCCTCCAACATCCGGCATAATTGTACCGTTGGAACGTATTCCACCTTCACCTCCCACACCAACAGCAACATCGTTACGCCCCATCATGTAAAGAATGTCATACACTTGATTTACAGCATGCCCTGCATCAGTCCATCCATTTGTGTTGATAGTTATTGCCTGCATCAAAGGTTTTATCAAGTCAATTGTGTAAGAAAACCTTTGTTATCAACAGTTAGAAAACCCAAATATATATATATATATATATATATATATATATTGGATGCGCAAAAAGGAATATCATATTGGAAGTTGATGGAAAAAGAAATTATATATAAGGGTGGGACTTAGGAGTAATCTTAATGGTGTGAGGGCTTTCTAGGAAAAACTTGCGGCCTTTAACAAAAGTGGATAACATCGCAACATGTTAAACCAAAAAATTTTGGTGATAGGCCACATGATAGTTTTGAGTGTGCGCGAACAAAAGTCTCGTGTTAGAAGTAGACAACAAAAAGAAGCTACATATAAAAGGATGTAGTCATATTATATTATATTATAACAAATTCAAAGTTGGATTACCAAACAAAACAGATTAAAAGTTGGATTACCATTTTATCCTTACACTTAAAATATTGTAAAATATCTATTTAATCAAATAGTAATTCATTGTTCCCTTGTCTAAACATTATTCTTAGCTTACCAATATCTGTTGGAATGGAGTAATTCTATCAACGTAAATGATAGTTAAGCACAACTCATTATTTATTTATATAAAAGTTGTTATTTGCTATGCAATTCATTTAAAAGATATAGATAATTTGCAAGGTGATCTGAAAGGGTTTTTAGAAGAACAAAAACCAGTTAGAATTTTTAGAATTTAAAGAGCTAAAATAATGGAAACTAAATGATTCTCCTTAAATGGGTATATGAATCAAGTTTTTCCCCCTTTAATCTTAAATTATAGAAGCTTAAAAGTTGTAGTTAAGTCAATATATACTAAATATGAATTTGTCAGCTTGGTATTTTCAACTAGAGGTTTTCTACTCCTCTGGTAAAGTTCTTCTTTCCTCCCTCTTTTTTCAGTCTTCTCACTTCTTTGTTTGTAAGACTTTGAGCGGTTTATTTGACCCATTTATGTATTTCTTCAAATAAGGATGGGTCATTACTTCAATTATAATTTTTATTTATATTCTGTTACTCATCTAATTCTTTAATATGATTCTTTCTCTTTCTGAAAATTTTTGTTACTGTTTTAAGCATTAAGCAGAAGTTGTGATATAACAATATTTATGAGTTTAGTAGTAACCATTACAATTTCTATTTATATGAAGTATAGTAGAAATTCCCCATTATAAAATGGATATAGATGATGCAACCGATCAATGGACAACCTAGGCCAGAACTGAATTCCTACCCAACTTGCTAACCATTGTTCATCTCACCTTCCTCTAAACTTGAAATTTCATAAGCTACTTCAAGCAAGTCTTCTTTTTTATACCAAAAACACACTAAAACACACTCAAAATACTGATGGTCTTTTACAACCTTTAAAAACAATATTTATTATTTCTTCAAGATTGTTGTGTAAAAATGTGTGTGTTAGGAGACTCAGAGTATTTCACTGTCCTGACAGGATTGCATCAGGGATCTACTCTTAGTCCCTTTTTGTTTGCGTTGGTGATGGATGTGTTGACGCGGCGTATTCAAGGGGAGGTGCCGTGGTGTATGCTTTTTGCAGACGATGTAGTTCTGATAGATGAGACTCGAGGGGGTGTGAATGACAAATTAGAGGTGTGGAGGCAAACTCTTGAGTCTAAAGGGTTCAGGGTGAGCAGAAGCAAGACAGAGTATGTGGAATGCAAGTTTAATGACGTGAGGCGGGAGAATGAGGCAGTAGTGAAGCTGGAAGCACAGGAGGTATGTAAGAGGGATAAGTTCAAGTATCTTGGGTCCGTGATCCAGATTAACGGTGAGATTGACGAGGATGTATCGCACCATATTGGGGCGGGATGGATGAAGTGGAAACTCGCGTCGGGGGTGCTGTGTGATAAGAAGGTGCCGCCCAAACTTAAAGGCAAATTCTACAGGGTGGTAGTCCTTCCGGCCTTGTTGTATGCAGCGGAGTGTTGGCCAGTTAAGAACTCCCACATCCAAAAAATGAAGGTGGCAGAAATACGGATGTTGCGCTGGATGTGTGGACTGACTAGAGGGGATAGAATTCGGAATGAGACTATCCGGGAGAAGGTTGGTGTGACTTCAGTGGAGTGCAAGATGCGGGAAGCACGATTGAGATGGTTCGGACACGTGAAGAGGAGGGGCATGGATGCCCCGGTCCGTAGGTGTGAGAGGCTAGCGTTGGATGGTTTTAGGCGGGGTAGGGGTAGGCCGAAGAAGTACTGGGGTGAGCTGATTAGGCGGGACATGGAACAGTTACAGCTCACCGAGGACATGACCCTAGATAGGAAGGTCTGGAGGACGCGAATTACGGCAGAGGATTAGGGCCAGTTTGGGTCGCTAGTGTAGAGAATTACTTGGTGGGGGTTTTATTCTTGTTATGATTCCGTGTTCCGTGTTCCATGTTTTATTACGAATCTGTGTGCCTTCCTCTGCTTTCCTCTGTTTTATATTACTTATGGGTGCCGTATTTATGTTATGTAATCTGCTTCTGTGCTTTACTATGTGTTTGTGTGGTATCTCGTGCCTTGAGCCGGGGGTCTATCGGAAACAGCCTTTCTACTTCATCAGAGGTAGAGGTATGGACTGCGTACATTTTACCCCCCAGACCCCACTAGGTGGGAATACACTGGGTTTGTTGTTGTTGTATATATATATATATATATAGTTCTGAAGAAATAATAAATATAGTTTTCAAAGATTGTGAAAGACGATCAATATTCTAGGGAGTAGTTATATAATGTATCTGGTATTAGTATTTGGCTTGGGGTACTTTTTACAATTCCCAACTCACTAATAGTTATACTTATGTTCTTCCCAACTAAAATGTTACGAGAAATACAAATGGACACGACAAAGAAAATTATGTTTCTAATTTTCTCTATATTGTTTTTTTTTTTTTTTTTTTTAAAAAACTAAATCAAGTTGAGATGGCTATATTCCTGAATTCAGATGAAGAAAAACGAGATTCGGAGGAAGTAGTGATGGCCAAGTTCTAGGACAACAGTTGCGTGAATTAAAACAAAATCCTTTTCAACTTAATGCTTACTAAACTAGCATGTTTTTAATCTGTCAAGTACTCACTCTTTTATTCTGAGAGGTACAAAACTTGAGCTCTTCTTTTTATGTAAGAGATTATTCCAAATTTTTGTGGTTTCATATAAATTAGCTTTTAGAAGAATTGGTTAATTTCTTAACTACTTATAAGGTTCTATTTCACCTTTATCTATTTGAACATCCTCTCTACCTCATCTTTGAGGTAGTAATATGGACTGCGTACATTCTACCTTTCAATGACATCACTTTGTGACAATACACTAAATATGTTGATATGGTTATTTTGTCTATATGATCATTTTGAATCCTCACATATATATAACAAGCATATTCAACATTCCATAAGATAAAAATTTTGTATGATTTAATTAACAATTTTTCCTGTTAATATTTCATGTGAAAAGACATAATTTTGAATAAAAAAAAAAGCTGTATGTTGTATGTATAATTATGATTAATATACATCAATAAAATATTTCAACAATTTTTTTTGTAAGTATGTATTGTAAAGTTTATCGAATTACTATACAATTTCAATGAAATATTATTAATTGATAACAACTTTTGATTTAATACTTTCGGTAGTAAAAACGAAGATTTGGGTGTATAAAATACTTATTTGAGGATTTAAAACCCCAGACCTTGATTTGGGTGTATAAAAATACTTTTCCTACCCCACTTGTTAATATCATCAAAATTTAATTATTTTGAAAAACATTTATAATATGTATAATGTATCATTTGTCCATTTAAGTTCAAAAAAGCATTTTCTATCATTTAGGCATTCCTTTACACAAGTGACTAAACAAGAATTCTAAAATGACTTTTTATGAAATAAATTTGATCTTTACGAAGGACTCTAAATTTGGATAACTGTGCAGCAGCATTGCAGATAATCCTTTCTGCGAAAAATTAGAAATAGAATATTCAAGTAGTGAATACAAAAACAAAACAAAAGAGAGAATAAATAAAAAATTAAAAAGCAACTGCTCTGAGGAAGTAAACCACATCTAGCAGTCCTGCGTGAAGCAGCTTATCTCTCGAGACTGCTATAACCATTATAAGATCATCACAGCTAGTACTATTAAATGTGAGTTCTTTTGCAAGTTTATTCAAAGCGGATAATATCACATCATATTCTTAAAAATTTTATTTTTTTTAAAAAAATCACATCATATTCTTAAATATCTACGAATTTTATAAACACAACACATTTGGATATAGAGATTATATTTGATACCTCAAAAGTCAGAGATGAAGAAGGGAGAAAAATTGAGAGAACTAAATAATATACAACATACAAATTCTATTATTAGGACGAAAATCGGTGATGTCTCTATTCGCTTTAAAGATATAATTAAATGAGCTCTTTTCACTTAATGTATACTTTATTTTTCAATTTGCCTCCTATTCTATTATTTTTAATGATTTACACTCTGATCTCTTCATTAATTGTCTTGCTTAAATTATTGTGTGAAGGAAAAACAGAAAAATATAAAAATTAGTATAGTGCAAAATGAAAATTTACTTAATTTCTCCCTCTAGAGGATCAATTGCAAGAAGTTGAAAATAAGGTTTTAGAAAACAATATGAACAGAATAAGGTTCTATTAAAATTCATAATATAACAGAAATAAATTTCAAGTGTATTTATTTCAACCCTCAGTAATGAATCTCAATCAATATACAGGTACACCAATAAAGTCACACTTAGAGTAGATGTACTACAAATATTATCAAATTACAATTAGTTCTAGTTGATTAATGAATTATCAGTTGTCCTAAGATTTTCGAAGATGAAGGATTCTGTAAATCACCTACACGGCTTAATTCTCATGTCATTTACATAAATTGTTAACTTATGTTGAATGTAAACTGCAATTAGATCGAGACTTGTGACTTTAGGAATTTATACTTACAAGCTAAACACAAAAAAATCGTTCATTTTGTATTACTTTTTGTCTATTTTTTCTATTTTGTCCTCATGGACAATTAAAAAAAAAAGTTCTTTGTTATACTATTTCTAAGGAAATGAGGAGATCAGGATGTAAATTATTAAAAATAATAAAATAAGGTTCAATTTAAAAAATAATACATATTACGATGCAAAATGCAAAAAACTTTAATGAAGTAGTAAATAGAAAGTATAGGAGTAGATAATATTTAGATGATTCCATTCAATATGATTTCAGAGTATTGAATCGTAGTATTTAATTTGGAGTAAATCTTATCACCACCTTATACAAAAAGAAAGATCGTGCGCGCGCACACATATATACGACACATAAAAAAATCAGTTATGCACCCCTGATATGATGTTTTGAAAATATAATTACATAAATAAAAACGTGATTTCATTGTGATCACAATTTAACACTTACCAATAAAAATAGGACATTAGAAAAAAATACCTTTAAGTCCATTTCTGATCTATTAAGCTTCAAAATGTATAAAAGCGCAAAAAAATCATCAGTATCCATATCTGTATCCAAAAGAATTTGTTGTACACCTTCTACTCTATTGTAGAAAGTTGGCATAAAGATAAAAATCAGGAAAAGAATTTTATGTAAAAATTCTAGAAATAACATCTTTGTTATAAAGTATAAAGTAAGAACAACAAGAATAGGGAGAAAAGAGAGAATGATTATTATTTTTCTTGAGAAGTTTCTTGATGGGTTAATTACAATGTAGAAAACCCCTTTATTTATAAGGTAAAACTAACTTTGGGGTTTATAACTTTTCCATAAATAGACATTTAATATATATGGTAAAATAGATATTTTCTATATATGGTAATATATTTATAACACTCCCACTTGAATGTTTAGTTGATAAATAATGTGTCTCGTTAAAACCTTACTAGAAAAAGTCCAATGAAAAAAAATTTAGTGAAGGAAAAAGAGTACACATCTCTAATAATATGCATATAGGCCGCCTCATTAAAAACATTACAAGAAAACTCAATGGAAGAAAATCTCGTAAGGAAAAAAAAGTACATCGCGTATTAACTCCCCCTAATGAGAACATTCTTGAACCTTTGCATCTTGATTTTGTGCACCATCTTCTTTAAAGTTGCAATTGGAGGAGACTTGGTGAATAAGTCAACCACATTGTCATTTGAACTAATCTGTTGCACGTTAATATCATCATTCTTTTGTAACTGATGTGTATGGAAAAGATTTGGCGAAATGTGCTTCGTTATCTCTTTGAGTCCTCCCTTAAGTTGTGTTGTGCATGCTGCATTATCCTCATAAAAAATCATTGGTACTTTGTCACATTTTAAACCACATTTTTCCCGAATGAAATGTATAGTGGAACTCAGCCACACACACTCTTGGTTTGTTTCATGAATAGCTATTATCTCAGCATGGTTCGATAAAGTGGCTATGATAGACTGCTTTGTACATCTCCAAAATATGACAGTATCTCTACATATAAACACATAGCTTATTTGAGACTGAACTTTATGCAGGTCAGATAATTATCCAGCATTGTAGACATGTGATTTTTGATCCTCCCTAAATTTTAACTTGTTTATCGATATTAAATATTTTATAGTTATATACTTGATCATATATTATTTTTCTTCTTATTTTTATTTTAATAAATTTTTAGTTTAAAATAAATAATTAAATAAAGTTAATTTTGAGATATTTTATTTTATTCTAATTTTAAAAATAATACAAAAATTAAATAAAAAATATTTTCTTTTTCCAAATTTTAATAAATAAATTAGTAGTTTTAATACTATTTTTATTTTTGGATATTTTAAATTTTATTATATTTTTCATAAATATAAAACTAATTAACTATTATTATATTTATATTTATTATTATTATTATATTATTTATTTATTTTTATTTTTTTATTATCATTATATTTATTTATTATTATTCTTATTATCTTCAATTGAAATAAAAAAAAAATTGAATTTTGAATAACCCTCCCTCTTATCTGTTGTTAAAACTATTTCCCCCCCTCAAAAGTAACTGTTTCCCCCAAGTAGTCTATACTAAAGAGACTATCTACCCAGATAAAAAAAGGATGTACTATTACACACAGGATCAGACAGAAAAATTAGAGAGTAAAAAAAAATTTCTGATAAAGAGGGTGAAAAATCAAAGAGTTCAAGAGTTTTTCGATTGAAGTTTCCAGTGACAACTATTTCTTTGCTGCAGTATTCCATTTGAATCAATTACAGGTTTTTATTCAAATCCAAATCCTTTATGTTATAAATTACATTGTGAAAAGCATTGAATGAGAATGTTTAAATAATTTTAATATGTGTAGTTAAAAATTATGTGAATTATTATTATTGGATGTTATGCAATTATATTACTGAATATGATATATTTGCATATAGATATTTTCATTCTCACAAATAGTTCACTAAATCCATAACAACACATCATGTACTTAATATATTCTGCAAAATACATACTGTATCATTGTTCTTCAATTTTATTGACGACAAAATCATACACACACTGTACTGTACATATACCGTATATACAAAAACGGATATAAAGAAAACCAGATAGTAATAATGACGAAGTAGAAAAATTGATATAAAAAAAAGGACGAAAAGGCAGAGATCGAAGAGAAAGAAAAATAGGCAGTGAATCAATTTTTTCGACAAACTTTCACCGGAATACCTCAACCCCACACTGCCACCATCTCTCGCCAGTGAAATCTAGCCAACAGTCGCGATTTCACCGGCAAACGCAACTGAAAATCGGCAGTCATCATGGTTGTCCACTACTCCAGCCGCGCCGGCGCCACCCACATTTCCCCTTTCCCATCGTCGGTATTCCCTTCTCCAGTGCCAAATCTGAATGAAACCACCATCACAGCCGCCGCACTTCCCTACCGGAATCAACAACTGGCAACCCAAAAACCACCTCCTTTTGCCGGATAACCGACTAGATCCACTAGCGCTAGCTCCCGCGTGTGCTGATCCGATCGTTGGTCATCAAAACCCGTCGCCACAGGTCTCCGTCCTGTGCTGTACCTCTACCCCAAAATCCGATGAAAACTACTTTACTCGTTTATTTTTGTTGTTTTTCTTTTTTTTTTTCATCTCTCTTTGTACATATAAATATATATAATAATTAATGTAATTATTTTAATATATTATTTCATTTTATAATCTTTATTTAATTATTTTGCTTGTTTGTTGTTACGTATATATATATATATATATATATATATATATATACTTTAATTGATTATTTTATTTATTACAAAAGTAGAGATAATTTAAACAAAAATATGATTTTAATTGGTTTAGAATAAAAATAGATAGATAAATTATTACTAGTTTGCAAATGACGAATTAATGCTTTTAGTGATAGTCAAATTTTAGGCACATTTTAAATATTTGTCTTAATTAAAGAATGCAGCATACGTATCTTTTCGAGACATTTAAAAATTCATGGATGCAATAATGCACCTTGACAAATATTTTACTAAAAATTAATTTTTATCCATTTATTTAATATAAGCTATATAGACAGATTTTAGATAATAAAAATGAGCGAATTCAGTCCTGCAAACATAGTTTATCCAAAATAGTTAAAGCTAAGTTAAGTCAATAAAAGCGACCGTGCTAGAACTACGGGATTCGAGGGGTGCCTTACACCTTCTCCTCAGTCAACAGAATTCCTTACCCGGTCTTTTATTTTTGCAGACCAAAATAAAAGAGTCATTTTTTTTTGACTAAGGATTCAAAAAGGAGACTTGGAACACCGAAACTCAATTCCAAGTGGTGACTCATTAAATAAATTAATCCCTATTCAAAACAGTCACTTTAATTGGAAAAACCCATCGCTTCGATCTCTCGAGCGAAAAAGGGGTATGACATCTTTGGCGACTCCGCTGGGGAAATGCTAGAATTCGAGCTTTTTGATGTTGACTTATACTTGCTTTAATTATTATTG